>NW_027043357.1:0-139695 GCF_036013475.1 Columba livia | reverse complement strand
TTCTTTCATACTTCTTTCTTACTTCTTTCTTTCTTCTTTTTTCTTCTTTCTTACTTCTTTCTTACCTCTTTCATTCTTCTTTCTTTCTTCTTTCTTTCTTACTTCTTTCTTACTTCTTTCTTACTTCTTTCTTACTTCTTTCTTACTTCTTTCTTTCTTACTTCTTTCTTACTTCTTTCATACTTCTTTCTTCTTCTTCTTTCTTTCTTACTTCTTTCTTACTTCTTTCTTACTTCTTCTTACTTTTTTCTTACTTCTTTCTTACTTCTTTCTTACTTCTTTCTAACTTCTTTCCTACTTCTTTCTTACTTCTTTCTTCATTCCTTCTTACTTCTTTCTTATTTCTTTCTTACTTCTTTCTTACTTCTTTCTTACTTCTTTCTTTCTTCTTTCTTACTTCTTTAATACTTCTTTCTACTTCTTTCTTTCTTCTTTCTTCTTTCTTATTTCTTTCTTACTTCTTTCTTACTTCTTTCTTACTTCTTTCTTCTTCTTTCTTACTTCTTTAATACTTCTTTCTTACTTCTTTCTACTTCTTTCTTCTTTCTTTCTTAATTCTTTCTTACATCTTTCTTACTTCTTTCTTAGTTCTTTCTTACTTCTTTCTTACTTCTTTCTTCTTCTTTCTTACTTCTTTCTTTCTTCTTTCTTACTTCTTTCTTACTTCTTTCTTACTTCTTTCTAACTTCTTTTTTCTTCTTTCTTCTTTCTTACTTCTTTCTTACTTCTTTCTTACTTATTTCTTACTTATTTCTAACTTCTTTCTTACTTCTTTCTTACTTCTTTCTAACTTCTTCTTACTTTTTCTTGCTTCTTTCTAACTTTTTCTTACTTCTTTCTTACTTCTTTCTTACTTCTTTCTTTCTTACTTCTTTCATACTTCTTTCTTACTTCTTTCTTACTTCTTTCTCGCTTCTTCTAACATCTTTCTTACTTCTTTATTACTTCTTTCTTACTTCTTTCTTTCTTACTTCTTTCTTACTTCTTTCCTACTTCTTTCTACTTCTTCTTACTTCTTTCTTTCTTCTTTCTTACTTCCTTCTTTCTTCTTTCTTACTTCTTTCTTTCTTCTTTCTTACTTCTTTCTTACTTCTTTCTTACTTCTTTCTTACTTCTTTCTTCTTTCTTTCTTACTTCTTTCTTACTTCTTTTTTACTTCTTTCTTCTTTCTTACTTCTTTCTTTCTTCTTTCTTACTTCTTTCATACTTCTTTCTTACTTCTTTCTAACTTCTTTTTTCTTCTTTCTTACTTCTTTCTTACTTCTTTCTTACTTCTTTCTTAATTCTTTCTTCTTTCTTTCTTACTTCTTTCTTATTTCTTTCTTACTTCTTTCTTACTTCTTTCTGACTTCTTTCTTCTTTCTTACTTCTTTCTTACTTCTTTCTTACTTCTTTCTTTCTTACTTCTTTCTTACTTCTTTCGTACTTCTTTCTTACTTCTTTCTTACTTCTTTCTTTCTTCTTTCTTACTTCTTTCTTCTTTCTTTCTTACTTCTTTCTTACTTCTTTTTTTCTTCTTTCTTACTTCTTTCTTTCTTCTTTCTTACTTCTTTCTTACTTCTTTCTTACTTCTTTCTTACTTCTTTCTTACTTCTTTCTTCTATCTTTCTTTCTTCTTTCTTACTTCTTTCTTTCTTCTTTCTTACTTCTTTCTTTCTTCTTTCTTACTTCTTTCATTCTTCTTTCTTACTTCTTTCTAACTTCTTTCTTACTTCTTTCTAAGTTCTTTTTTCTTCTTTCTTACTTCTTTATTACTTCTTTCTTACTTCTTTCTTACTTCTTTCTTCTTTCTTTCTTACTTCTTTCTTCTTTCTTATTTCTTTCTTTCTTCTTTCTTTCTTCTTTCTTTCTTCTTTCTTTCTTCTTTCTACTTCTTTCTTACTTCTTTCTTACTTCTTTCTTCTTTCTTTCTTCTTTCTTTCTTACTTCTTTCTCACTTCTTTCTTACTTCTTTCTTACTTCTTTCTTACTTCTTTCTTCATTCCTTCTTACTTCTTTCTTACTTCGTTCTTACTTCTTTCTTACTTCTTTCTTACTTCTTTCTTACTTTTTTCTTACTTCTTTCTTACTTCTTTCTTACTTCTTTTTTTCTTCTTTCTTACTTCTTTCATACTTCTTTCTTACTTTTTTCTTTCTTCTTTCTTACTTCTTTCTTCTTTCTTTCTTCTTTCTTTCTTCTTTCTTTCTTCTTTCTTTCTTCTTTCTTACTTTTTCCTTACTTCTTTCTTTCTTCTTTCTTCTTTCTTTCTTCTTTCTTTCTTACTTCTTTCTCACTTCTTTCTTACTTCTTTCTTACTTCTTCTTACTTCTTTCTTCATTCCTTCTTACTTCTTTCTTACTTCTTTCTTACTTCTTTCTTACTTCTTTCTTACTTCTTCCTTACTTCTTTTTTTCTTCTTTCTTACTTCTTTCATACTTCTTTCTTACTTCTTTCTTTCTTCTTTTTTCTTCTTTCTTACTTCTTTCTTACTTCTTTCTTTCTTCTTTCTTTCTTCTTTCTTTCTTACCTCTTTCTTACTTCTTTCATACTTCTTTCTTACTTCTTTCTTACTTATTTCTTACTTCTTTCTAACTTCTTTCTTACTTCTTTCTTACTTCTTTCTAACTTCTTTCTTACTTCTTTCTTCTTTCTTACTTCTTTCTTTCTTACTTCTTTCTTACTTCTTTCTTACTTCTTTCATACTTCTTTCTTCTTTCTTACTTCTTTCTTCTTTCTTTCTTACTTCTTTCTTACTTCTTTCTTACTTTTTTCTTACTTCTTTCTTACTTCTTTCTTGCTTCTTTCTAACTTCTTTCCTACTTCTTTCTTACTTCTTTCTTCATTCCTTCTTACTTCTTTCTTACTTCTTTCTTACTTCTTTCTAACTTCTTTCTTACTTATTTCTTACTTCTTTCTTACTTCTTTCTTTCTTACTTCTTTCTTACTTCTTTCATACTTCTTTCTGTCTTTCTTACTTCTTCTTCTTCTTCTTACTTCTTCTTCTTACTTCTTTCTTCTTCTTTCTTACTTCTTTCTTACTTCTTTCTTCTTACTTCTTCTTTCTTACTTTCTACTTCTTTACTTCTTTCTTACTTCTTTCTTACTTCTTTCTTACTTCTTTCTTACTTATTTCTTACTTATTTCTAACTTCTTTCTTATTTCTTTCTTACTTCTTTCTAACTTCTTTCTTACTTTTTCTTGCTTCTTTCTAACTTCTTTCTTACTTCTTTCTTACTTCTTTCTTTCTTACTTCTCTCATACTTCTTTCTTTATTCTTTCTTACTTCTTTCTTCTTTCTTTCTTAGTTCTTTCTTACTTCTTTCTTGCTTCTTTCTAACATCTTTCATACTTCTTTATTACTTCTTTCTTACTTCTTTCTTTCTTACTTCTTTCTTACATCTTTCCTACTTCTTTCTTACTTCTATCTCTTCTTTCATACTTCTTTCTTACTTCTTTCTTTCTTCTTTTTCTTCTTTCTTACTTCTTTCTTACTTCTTTCTTTCTTCTTTCTCTCTTCTTTCTTTCTTACCTCTTTTTTACTTCTTTCTTACTTCTTTCTTACTGCTTTCTTACTTATTTCTTACTTCTTTCTTACTTCTTTCTTACTTCTTTCTTTCTTACTTCTTTCATACTTCTTTCTTTCTCTTTCTTTCTTCTTTCTTACTTCTTTCTTGCTTCTTTCTTACTTCTTTCTTACTTCTTTTTTCTTTCTTTCTTACATCTTTCTTACTTCTAACTTTCTTCTATTTTACTTCTTTCTTTCTTCTTCTTAATTCTTTCTTTCTTCTTTCTTACTTCTTTCTTGCTTCTTTCTTACTTCTTTCTTACTTCTTTCTTCTTTCTTCTTACTTCTTTCTTACTTCTTTCTTACTTCTTTCTTACTTCTTTCTTTCTTACTTCTTTCTTACTTCTTTCTTATTTCTTTCTTACTTCTTTCTTACTTCTTTCTTACTTCTTTCTTCATTTCTTCTTACTTCTTTCTTACTTCTTTCTTACTTCTTTCTTACTTCTTTCTTACTTCTTTCTTCTTTCTTTCTTACTTCTTTCTTACTTCTTTCTTACTTCTTTCTTCTTCTTTCTTCTTTCTTTCTTACTTCTTTCTCACTTCTTTCTTACTTCTTTCTTACTTCTTTCTTACTTCTTTCTTCATTTCTTCTTACTTCTTTCTACTTCTTTCTTACTTCTTTCTTACTTCTTTCTTACTTCTTTTTTCTTCTTTCTTACTTCTTTCATAATTCTTTCTTACTTCTTTCTTTCTTATTTTTTCTTCTTTCTTACTTCTTTCTTACTTCTTTCTTTCTTCTTTCTTTCTTCTTTCTTTCTTACTTCTTTCTTACTTCTTTCTTCTTTCTAACTTCTTTCTTACTTCTTTCTTACTTCTTTCTACTTCTTTCTTTCTTCTTTCTTACTTCTTTCATACTTCTTTCTTACTTCTCTCTTACTTTTTTCTCTTTCTTTCTTACTTCTTTCTTACATCTTTCTTACTTCTTTCTTAGTTCTTTCTTACTTCTTTCTTACTTCTTCTTCTTTCTTTCTTACTTCTTTCTTCTTCTTTCTTACTTCTTTCTTACTTCTTTCTTACTTCTTTCTAACTTCTTTTTTCTTCTTTCTTACTTCTTTCTTACTTCTTTCTTACTTCTTTCTTACTTCTTTCTTACTTCTTTCTTACTTATTTCTTACTTATTTCTAACTTCTTTCTTACTTCTTTCTTACTTCTTTCTTACTTCTTTCTTCTTTCTTTCTTACTTCTTTATACTTCTTTCTTACTTCTTTCTTTCTTACTTCTTTCTTACTTCTTTCCTACTTCTTTCTTACTTCTTTCTTACTTCTTTCTTTCTTCTTTCTTACTTCTTTCTTTCTTCTTTCTTACTTCTTTCTTTCTTCTTTCTCACTTCTTTCTTACTTCTTTCTTACTTCTTTCTTACTTCTTTCTTCTTTCTTTCTTACTTTTTTCTTACTTCTTTTTTACTTCTTTCTTCTTTCTTACTTCTTTCTTTCTTCTTTCTTACTTCTTTCATACTTCTTCCTTACTTCTTTCTAACTTCTTTTTTCTTCTTTCTTACTTCTTTCTTACTTCTTTCTTACTTCTTTCTTACTTCTTTCTTACTTCTTTCTTCTTTCTTTCTTACTTCTTTCTTATTTCTTTCTTACTTCTTTCTTACTTCTTTCTGACTTCTTTCTTCTTTCTTACTTCTTTCTTACTTCTTTCTTACTTCTTTCTTTCTTACTTCTTTCTTACTTCTTTCGTACTTCTTTCTTACTTCTTTCTTACTTCTTTCTTTCTTCTTTCTTACTTCTTTCTTACTTCTTTCTTACTTCTTTCTTACTTCTTTCTTACTTCTTTCTTTCTTCTTTCTTACTTCTTTCTTTCTTCTTTCTTCTTTCTTTCTTACTTCTTTCTTCATTCCTTTTTACTTCTTTCTTACTTCTTTCTTACTTCTTTCTTACTTCATTCTTACTTCTTTCTTACTTCTTTCTTACTTCTTTCTTACTTCTTTCTTACTTCTTTCTTACTTCTTTCTTCTATCTTTCTTTCTTCTTTCTTACTTCTTTCTTTCTTCTTTCTTACTTCTTTCTTTCTTCTTTCTTACTTCTTTCTTCTTTCTTACTTCTTTCTAACTTCTTTTTTCTTCTTTCTTACTTCTTTATTACTTCTTTCTTACTTCTTTCTTACTTCTTTCTTCTTTCTTTCTTACTTCTTTCTTAATTCTTTCTTACTTCTTTCTTTCTTCTTTCTTTCTTCTTTCTTTCTTCTTTCTTTCTTCTTTCTTACTTCTTTCTTACTTCTTTCTTACTTCTTTCTTCTTTCTTTCTTCTTTCTTTCTTACTTCTTTCTCACTTCTTTCTTACTTCTTTCTTACTTCTTTCTTACTTCTTTCTTCATTCCTTCTTACTTCTTTCTTACTTCGTTCTTACTTCTTTCTTACTTCTTTTTTTCTTCTTTCTTACTTCTTTCTTACTTCTTTCTTACTTATTTCTTACTTCTTTCTTACTTCTTTCTTACTTCTTTCTAACTTCTTTCTTACTTCTTTGTTACTTCTTTCTTACTTCTTTCTTATTTCTTTCTTTCTTACTTCTTTCTTACTTCTTTCATACTTCTTTCTTTCTTCTTTCTTACTTCTTTCTTAATTCTTTCTTACTTCTTTCTTTCTTCTTTCTTACTTCTTTCTTTCTTCTTTCTTACTTCTTTCTTACTTCTTTCTTTCTTACTTCTTTCTTACTTCTTTCTTACTTATTTGTAACTTCTTTCTTCCTTACTTCTTTCTTACTCCTTCCTTACTTCTGTCTTACTTCTTTCTTACTTCTTTCTTACTTCTTTCTTACTTCTTTCTTACTTCTTTCTTACTTCTTTCTTACTTCTTTGTTCTGTTCTTTCTTTCTTCTTAATTTCTTCTTTCTTACTTCTCTCTTACTTCTTTCTTACTTCTTTCTAACTTCTTTTTCTTCTTTCTTACTTCTTTCTTACTTCTTTCTTACTTCTTTCTTTCTTACTTCTTTCTAACTTCTTTCTTACTTCTTTCTTACTTCTTTCTTTCTTACTTCTTTCTTCCTTCTTTCAAACTTCTTTCTTTCTTCTTCCTTAATTCTTTCTTTTTTCTTTCTTACATCTTTCTTACTTTTCTTACTTCTTTCTTACTTCTTTCTTACTTCTTTCTTACTTCTTTCTTCATTCCTTCTTACTTCTTTCTTACTTCTTTCTTACTTCTTTCTTACCTCTTTCTTACTTCTTTCTTTCTTCTTTCTTCTTTTTTCTTTCTTTCTTACTTCTTTCTTTCCTACTTCTTATTTCTTTCTTTCTTCTTTCTTACTTCTTTCTTTCTTCCTTCTTTCTTCTTTCATACTTCTTTCTTCTTTCTTTCTTATTTCTTTCTTCTTTCTTTCTTACTTCTTTCTTACTTCTTTATTACTTCTTTCTTACTTCTTTCTTACTTCTTTCTTACTTCTTTCTTACTTCTTTCTTTCTTACTTCTTTCTTTCTTACTTCTTTCTTACTTCTTTCTTACTTCTTTCTTAATTCTTTCTTTCTTCTTTCTTCTTTCTTACTTCTTTCTTACTTCTTTCTTAATTATTTCTTACTTCTTTCTTACTTCTTTCTTTCTTCTTTCTTACTTCTTTCTTACTTCTTTCTTACTTCATTCTAACTTCTTTTTTCTTCTTTCTTACTTCTTTCTTACTTCTTTCTTACTTCTTTCTTACTTCTTTCTTTCTTACTTCTTTCATACTTCTTTCTTTCTTCTTTCTTACTTCTTTCTTACTTCTTTCTTACTTCTTTCTTACTTCTTTCTCGCTTCTTTATAACATCTTTCTTACTTCTTTCTTACTTCTTTCTTACTTCTTTCTTTCTTCTTTCTTTCTTCTTTCTTTCTTACCTCTTTTTTACTTCTTTCTTACTTCTTTCTTGCTTCTTTCTTACTTCTTTCTTACTTCTTTCTTACTTCTTTCTTTCTTACTTCTTTCATACTTCTTTCTTTCTTCTTTCTTACTTCTTTCTTACTTCTTTCTTACTTCTTTCTTACTTCTTTCTCGCGTCTTTCTAACATCTTTCTTACTTCTTTCTTACTTCTTTCTTACTTCTTTCTTACTTCTTTCTTCATTCCTTCTTACTTCTTTCTTACTTCGTTCTTACTTCTTTCTTACTTCTTTCTTACTTCTTTCTTACTTCTTTCTTACTTCTTTCTTACTTCTTTTTTTCTTCTTTCTTACTTCTTTCATACTTCTTTCTTACTTCTTTCTTTCTTCTTTCTTACTTCTTTCTTACTTCTTTCTTACTTCTTTCTTCTTTCTTTCTTACTTCTTTCTTACTTATTTCTTCTTTCTTACTTCTTTCTTACTTCTTTCTTACTTCTTTCTTCGTTCCTTCTTACTTCTTTCTTACTTCTTTCTTACTTCTTTCTTACTTCTTTCTTACCTCTTTCTTACTTCTTTCTTTCTTCTTTCTTCTTTCTTTCTTCTTTCTTTCTTACTTCTTTCTTCTTCTTTCTTACTTCTTTCATACTTCTTTCTTCTTTCTTTCTTATTTCTTTCTTCTTTCTTTCTACTTCTTTCTTACTTCTTTCTTACTTCTTTCTTACTTCTTTCTTACTACTTTCTTACTTCTTTCTTACTTCTTTCTTACTTCTTTCTTACTTCTTTCTTTCTTACTTCTTTCTTACTTCTTTCTTACTACTTTCTTACTTATTCTTACTTCTTTCTTACTTCTTTCTTCTTTCTTTCTTACTTCTTCCTTACTTCTTTCTTACTTCTTTCTTCTTTCTTTCTTCTTTCTTTCTTCTTTCTTTCTTCTTTCTTACTTCTTTCTTACTTCTTTCTTACTTCTTTCTTCTTTCTTTCTTTTTCTTTCTTACTTCTTTCTCACTTCTTTCTTACTTCTTTCTTAATTCTTTCTTACTTCTTTCTTCATTTCTTATTACTTCTTTCTTACTTCTTTCTTACTTCTTTCTTACTTCTTTCTTACTTCTTTCTTACTTCTTTTTTCTTCTTTCTTACTTCTTTCATACTTCTTTCTTACTTCTTTCTTTCTTCTTTTTTCTTCTTTCTTACTTCTTTCTTACCTCTTTCATTCTTCTTTCTTTCTTCTTTCTTTCTTACTTCTTTCTTACTTCTTTCTTACTTCTTTCTTACTTCTTTCTTACTTCTTTCTTTCTTACTTCTTTCTTACTTCTTTCATACTTCTTTCTTCTTTCTTCTTTCTTTCTTACTTCTTTCTTACTTCTTTCTTACTTCTTTCTTACTTTTTTCTTACTTCTTTCTTACTTCTTTCTTACTTCTTTCTAACTTCTTTCCTACTTCTTTCTTACTTCTTTCTTCATTCCTTCTTACTTCTTTCTTATTTCTTTCTTACTTCTTTCTTACTTCTTTCTTACTTCTTTCTTTCTTCTTTCTTACTTCTTTAATACTTCTTTCTTACTTCTTTCTTTCTTCTTTCTTCTTTCTTATTTCTTTCTTACTTCTTTCTTACTTCTTTCTTACTTCTTTCTTTCTTCTTTCTTACTTCTTTAATACTTCTTTCTTACTTCTTTCTTACTTCTTTCTTCTTTCTTTCTTAATTCTTTCTTACATCTTTCTTACTTCTTTCTTAGTTCTTTCTTACTTCTTTCTTACTTCTTTCTTCTTTCTTTCTTACTTCTTTCTTTCTTCTTTCTTACTTCTTTCTTACTTCTTTCTTACTTCTTTCTAACTTCTTTTTTCTTCTTTCTTCTTTCTTACTTCTTTCTTACTTCTTTCTTACTTATTTCTTACTTATTTCTAACTTCTTTCTTACTTCTTTCTTACTTCTTTCTAACTTCTTTCTTACTTTTTCTTGCTTCTTTCTAACTTTTCTTACTTCTTTCTTACTTCTTTCTTACTTCTTTCTTTCTTACTTCTTTCATACTTCTTTCTTACTTCTTTCTTACTTCTTTCTCGCTTCTTTCTAACATCTTTCTTACTTCTTTATTACTTCTTTCTTACTTCTTTCTTTCTTACTTCTTTCTTACTTCTTTCCTACTTCTTTCTTACTTCTTCTTACTTCTTTCTTTCTTCTTTCTTACTTCCTTCTTTCTTCTTTCTTACTTCTTTCTTTCTTCTTTCTTACTTCTTTCTTACTTCTTTCTTACTTCTTTCTTACTTCTTTCTTCTTTCTTTCTTACTTCTTTCTTACTTCTTTTTACTTCTTTCTTCTTTCTTACTTCTTTCTTTCTTCTTTCTTACTTCTTTCATACTTCTTTCTTACTTCTTTCTAACTTCTTTTTTCTTCTTTCTTACTTCTTTCTTACTTCTTTCTTACTTCTTTCTTAATTCTTTCTTCTTTCTTTCTTACTTCTTTCTTATTTCTTTCTTACTTCTTTCTTACTTCTTTCTGACTTCTTTCTTCTTTCTTACTTCTTTCTTACTTCTTTCTTACTTCTTTCTTTCTTACTTCTTTCTTACTTCTTTCGTACTTCTTTCTTACTTCTTTCTTACTTCTTTCTTTCTTCTTTCTTACTTCTTTCTTCTTTCTTTCTTACTTCTTTCTTACTTCTTTTTTCTTCTTTCTTACTTCTTTCTTTCTTCTTTCTTACTTCTTTCTTACTTCTTTCTTACTTCTTTCTTACTTCTTTCTTACTTCTTTCTTCTATCTTTCTTTCTTCTTTCTTACTTCTTTCTTTCTTCTTTCTTACTTCTTTCTTTCTTCTTTCTTACTTCTTTCATTCTTCTTTCTTACTTCTTTCTAACTTCTTTCTTACTTCTTTCTAAGTTCTTTTTTCTTCTTTCTTACTTCTTTATTACTTCTTTCTTACTTCTTTCTTACTTCTTTCTTCTTTCTTTCTTACTTCTTTCTTCTTTCTTATTTCTTTCTTTCTTCTTTCTTTCTTCTTTCTTTCTTCTTTCTTTCTTCTTTCTTACTTCTTTCTTACTTCTTTCTTACTTCTTTCTTCTTTCTTTCTTCTTTCTTTCTTACTTCTTTCTCACTTCTTTCTTACTTCTTTCTTACTTCTTTCTTACTTCTTTCTTCATTCCTTCTTACTTCTTTCTTACTTCGTTCTTACTTCTTTCTTACTTCTTTCTTACTTCTTTCTTACTTTTTTCTTACTTCTTTCTTACTTCTTTCTTACTTCTTTTTTCTTCTTTCTTACTTCTTTCATACTTCTTTCTTACTTTTTTCTTTCTTCTTTCTTACTTCTTTCTTCTTTCTTTCTTCTTTCTTTCTTCTTTCTTTCTTCTTTCTTTCTTCTTTCTTACTTTTTCCTTACTTCTTTCTTTCTTCTTTCTTCTTTCTTTCTTCTTTCTTTCTTACTTCTTTCTCACTTCTTTCTTACTTCTTTCTTACTTCTTTCTTACTTCTTTCTTCATTCCTTCTTACTTCTTTCTTACTTCTTTCTTACTTCTTTCTTACTTCTTTCTTACTTCTTCCTTACTTCTTTTTTTCTTCTTTCTTACTTCTTTCATACTTCTTTCTTACTTCTTTCTTTCTTCTTTTTTCTTCTTTCTTACTTCTTTCTTACTTCTTTCTTTCTTCTTTCTTTCTTCTTTCTTTCTTACCTCTTTCTTACTTCTTTCATACTTCTTTCTTACTTCTTTCTTACTTATTTCTTACTTCTTTCTAACTTCTTTCTTACTTCTTTCTTACTTCTTTCTAACTTCTTTCTTACTTCTTTCTTCTTTCTTACTTCTTTCTTTCTTACTTCTTTCTTACTTCTTTCTTACTTCTTTCATACTTCTTTCTTCTTTCTTACTTCTTTCTTCTTTCTTTCTTACTTCTTTCTTACTTCTTTCTTACTTTTTTCTTACTTCTTTCTTACTTCTTTCTTGCTTCTTTCTAACTTCTTTCCTACTTCTTTCTTACTTCTTTCTTCATTCCTTCTTACTTCTTTCTTACTTCTTTCTTACTTCTTTCTAACTTCTTTCTTACTTATTTCTTACTTCTTTCTTACTTCTTTCTTTCTTACTTCTTTCTTACTTCTTTCATACTTCTTTCTTCTTTCTTACTTCTTTCTTCTTTCTTTCTTACTTCTTTCTTTCTTCTTTCTTACTTCTTTCCTACTTCTTTCTTACTTCTTTCTAACTTCTTTTTTCTTCTTTCTTACTTCTTTCTTACTTCTTTTTTACTTCTTTCTTACTTCTTTCTTACTTCTTTCTTACTTCTTTCTTACTTCTTTCTTACTTCTTTCTTACTTATTTCTTACTTATTTCTAACTTCTTTCTTATTTCTTTCTTACTTCTTTCTAACTTCTTTCTTACTTTTTCTTGCTTCTTTCTAACTTCTTTCTTACTTCTTTCTTACTTCTTTCTTTCTTACTTCTCTCATACTTCTTTCTTTATTCTTTCTTACTTCTTTCTTCTTTCTTTCTTACTTCTTTCTTACTTCTTTCTTGCTTCTTTCTAACATCTTTCTTACTTCTTTATTACTTCTTTCTTACTTCTTTCTTTCTTACTTCTTTCTTACATCTTTCCTACTTCTTTCTTACTTCTATCTTACTTCTTTCATACTTCTTTCTTACTTCTTTCTTTCTTCTTTTTCCTTCTTTCTTACTTCTTTCTTACTTCTTTCTTTCTTCTTTCTCTCTTCTTTCTTTCTTACCTCTTTTTTACTTCTTTCTTACTTCTTTCTTACTGCTTTCTTACTTATTTCTTACTTCTTTCTTACTTCTTTCTTACTTCTTTCTTTCTTACTTCTTTCATACTTCTTTCTTTCTTCTTTCTTACTTCTTTCTTACTTCTTTCTTACTTCTTTCTTACTTCTTTCTCGCTTCTTTCTAACATCTTTCTTACTTCTTTCTTACTTCTTTCTTACTTCTTTCTTCATTCCTTCTTACTTCTTTCTTACTTCGTTCTTACTTCTTTCCTACTTCTTTCTTTCTTCTTACTTCTTTCTTTCTTACTTCTTTCATACTTCTTTCTTTCTTCTTTCTTACTTCTTTCTTACTTCTTTCTTACTTCTTTCTCGCTTCTTTCTAACATCTTTCTTACTTCTTTCTTACTTCTTTCTTCATTCCTTCTTACTTCTTTCTTACTTCTTTCTTACTTCTTTCTTACTTCTTTCTTACCTCTTTCTTACTTCTTTCTTTCTTCTTTCTTCTTTCTTTCTTCTTTCTTTCTTACTTCTTTCTTTCTTCTTTCTTACTTCTTTCATACTTCTTTCTTCTTTCTTTCTTATTTCTTTCTTCTTTCTTTCTTACTTCTTTCTTACTTCTTTCTTACTTCTTTCTTACTTCTTTCTTACTTCTTTCTTACTTCTTTCTTACTTCTTTCTTACTTCTTTCTTACTTCTTTCTTTCTTACTTCTTTCTTACTTCTTTCTTACTACTTTCTTACTTATTTCTTACTTCTTTCTTACTTCTTTCTTCTTTCTTTCTTACTTCTTCCTTACTTCTTTCTTACTTCTTTCTTCTTTCTTTCTTCTTTCTTTCTTCTTTCTTTCTTACTTCTTTCTCACTTATTTCTTACTTCTTTCTTACTTCTTTCTTAGTTCTTTCTTCATTTCTTATTACTTCTTTCTTACTTCTTTCTTACTTCTTTCTTACTTCTTTCTTACTTCTTTCTTACTTCTTTTTTTCTTCTTTCTTACTTCTTTCATACTTCTTTCTTACTTCTTTCTTTCTTCTTTTTTCTTCTTTCTTACTTCTTTCTTACCTCTTTCTTTCTTCTTTCTTTCTTCTTTCTTTCTTACTTCTTTCTTACTTCTTTCTTACTTCTTTCTTACTTCTTTCTTACTTCTTTCTAACTTCTTTCTTACTTCTTTCTTACTTCTTTCTTACTTCTTTCTTTCTTAATTCTTTCTTACTTCTTTCATACTTCTTTCTTCTTTCTTACTTCTTTCTTCTTTCTTTCTTACTTCTTACTTCTTTCTTACTTTTTTCTTACTTCTTTCTTACTTCTTTCTTACTTCTTTCTAACTTCTTTCCTACTTCTTTCTTACTTCTTTCTTCATTCCTTCTTACTTCTTTCTTACTTCTTTCTTACTTCTTTCTTTCTTCTTTCTTCTTTCTTATTTCTTTCTTACTTCTTTCTTACTTCTTTCTTACTTCTTTCTTTCTTCTTTCTTTCTTACTTCTTTCTCACTTCTTTCTTACTTCTTTCTTACTTCTTTCTTACTTCTTTCTTCATTCCTTCTTACTTCTTTCTTACTTCGTTCTTACTTCTTTCTTACTTCTTTCTTACTTCTTTCTTACTTCTTTCTTACTTCTTTCTTACTTCTTTTTTTCTTCTTTCTTACTTCTTTCATACTTCTTTCCTACTTCTTTCTTACTTCTTTCTTCATTCCTTCTTACTTCTTTCTTATTTCTTTCTTACTTCTTTCTTACTTCTTTCTTACTTCTTTCTTTCTTCTTTCTTACTTCTTTAATACTTCTTTCTTACTTCTTTCTTTCTTCTTTCTTCTTTCTTATTTCTTTCTTACTTCTTTCTTACTTCTTTCTTACTTCTTTCTTTCTTCTTTCTTACTTCTTTAATACTTCTTTCTTACTTCTTTCTTACTTCTTTCTTCTTTCTTTCTTAATTCTTTCTTACATCTTTCTTACTTCTTTCTTAGTTCTTTCTTACTTCTTTCTTACTTCTTTCTTCTTTCTTTCTTACTTCTTTCTTTCTTCTTTCTTACTTCTTTCTTACTTCTTTCTTACTTCTTTCTAACTTCTTTTTTCTTCTTTCTTCTTTCTTACTTCTTTCTTACTTCTTTCTTACTTATTTCTTACTTATTTCTAACTTCTTTCTTACTTCTTTCTTACTTCTTTCTAACTTCTTTCTTACTTTTTCTTGCTTCTTTCTAACTTTTTCTTACTTCTTTCTTACTTCTTTCTTACTTCTTTCTTTCTTACTTCTTTCATACTTCTTTCTTACTTCTTTCTTACTTCTTTCTCGCTTCTTTCTAACATCTTTCTTACTTCTTTATTACTTCTTTCTTACTTCTTTCTTTCTTACTTCTTTCTTACTTCTTTCCTACTTCTTTCTTACTTCTTCTTACTTCTTTCTTTCTTCTTTCTTACTTCCTTCTTTCTTCTTTCTTACTTCTTTCTTTCTTCTTTCTTACTTCTTTCTTACTTCTTTCTTACTTCTTTCTTACTTCTTTCTTCTTTCTTTCTTACTTCTTTCTTACTTCTTTTTTACTTCTTTCTTCTTTCTTACTTCTTTCTTTCTTCTTTCTTACTTCTTTCATACTTCTTTCTTACTTCTTTCTAACTTCTTTTTTCTTCTTTCTTACTTCTTTCTTACTTCTTTCTTACTTCTTTCTTAATTCTTTCTTCTTTCTTTCTTACTTCTTTCTTATTTCTTTCTTACTTCTTTCTTACTTCTTTCTGACTTCTTTCTTCTTTCTTACTTCTTTCTTACTTCTTTCTTACTTCTTTCTTTCTTACTTCTTTCTTACTTCTTTCGTACTTCTTTCTTACTTCTTTCTTACTTCTTTCTTTCTTCTTTCTTACTTCTTTCTTCTTTCTTTCTTACTTCTTTCTTACTTCTTTTTTTCTTCTTTCTTACTTCTTTCTTTCTTCTTTCTTACTTCTTTCTTACTTCTTTCTTACTTCTTTCTTACTTCTTTCTTACTTCTTTCTTCTATCTTTCTTTCTTCTTTCTTACTTCTTTCTTTCTTCTTTCTTACTTCTTTCTTTCTTCTTTCTTACTTCTTTCATTCTTCTTTCTTACTTCTTTCTAACTTCTTTCTTACTTCTTTCTAAGTTCTTTTTTCTTCTTTCTTACTTCTTTATTACTTCTTTCTTACTTCTTTCTTACTTCTTTCTTCTTTCTTTCTTACTTCTTTCTTCTTTCTTATTTCTTTCTTTCTTCTTTCTTTCTTCTTTCTTTCTTCTTTCTTTCTTCTTTCTTACTTCTTTCTTACTTCTTTCTTACTTCTTTCTTCTTTCTTTCTTCTTTCTTTCTTACTTCTTTCTCACTTCTTTCTTACTTCTTTCTTACTTCTTTCTTACTTCTTTCTTCATTCCTTCTTACTTCTTTCTTACTTCGTTCTTACTTCTTTCTTACTTCTTTCTTACTTCTTTCTTACTTTTTTCTTACTTCTTTCTTACTTCTTTCTTCATTCCTTCTTACTTCTTTCTTACTTCTTTCTTACTTCTTTCTTTCTTCTTTCTTCTTTCTTATTTCTTTCTTACTTCTTTCTTACTTCTTTCTTACTTCTTTCTTTCTTCTTTCTTTCTTACTTCTTTCTCACTTCTTTCTTACTTCTTTCTTACTTCTTTCTTACTTCTTTCTTCATTCCTTCTTACTTCTTTCTTACTTCGTTCTTACTTCTTTCTTACTTCTTTCTTACTTCTTTCTTACTTCTTTCTTACTTCTTTCTTACTTCTTTTTTTCTTCTTTCTTACTTCTTTCATACTTCTTTCCTACTTCTTTCTTACTTCTTTCTTCATTCCTTCTTACTTCTTTCTTATTTCTTTCTTACTTCTTTCTTACTTCTTTCTTACTTCTTTCTTTCTTCTTTCTTACTTCTTTAATACTTCTTTCTTACTTCTTTCTTTCTTCTTTCTTCTTTCTTATTTCTTTCTTACTTCTTTCTTACTTCTTTCTTACTTCTTTCTTTCTTCTTTCTTACTTCTTTAATACTTCTTTCTTACTTCTTTCTTACTTCTTTCTTCTTTCTTTCTTAATTCTTTCTTACATCTTTCTTACTTCTTTCTTAGTTCTTTCTTACTTCTTTCTTACTTCTTTCTTCTTTCTTTCTTACTTCTTTCTTTCTTCTTTCTTACTTCTTTCTTACTTCTTTCTTACTTCTTTCTAACTTCTTTTTTCTTCTTTCTTCTTTCTTACTTCTTTCTTACTTCTTTCTTACTTATTTCTTACTTATTTCTAACTTCTTTCTTACTTCTTTCTTACTTCTTTCTAACTTCTTTCTTACTTTTTCTTGCTTCTTTCTAACTTTTTCTTACTTCTTTCTTACTTCTTTCTTACTTCTTTCTTTCTTACTTCTTTCATACTTCTTTCTTACTTCTTTCTTACTTCTTTCTCGCTTCTTTCTAACATCTTTCTTACTTCTTTATTACTTCTTTCTTACTTCTTTCTTTCTTACTTCTTTCTTACTTCTTTCCTACTTCTTTCTTACTTCTTCTTACTTCTTTCTTTCTTCTTTCTTACTTCCTTCTTTCTTCTTTCTTACTTCTTTCTTTCTTCTTTCTTACTTCTTTCTTACTTCTTTCTTACTTCTTTCTTACTTCTTTCTTCTTTCTTTCTTACTTCTTTCTTACTTCTTTTTTACTTCTTTCTTCTTTCTTACTTCTTTCTTTCTTCTTTCTTACTTCTTTCATACTTCTTTCTTACTTCTTTCTAACTTCTTTTTTCTTCTTTCTTACTTCTTTCTTACTTCTTTCTTACTTCTTTCTTAATTCTTTCTTCTTTCTTTCTTACTTCTTTCTTATTTCTTTCTTACTTCTTTCTTACTTCTTTCTGACTTCTTTCTTCTTTCTTACTTCTTTCTTACTTCTTTCTTACTTCTTTCTTTCTTACTTCTTTCTTACTTCTTTCGTACTTCTTTCTTACTTCTTTCTTACTTCTTTCTTTCTTCTTTCTTACTTCTTTCTTCTTTCTTTCTTACTTCTTTCTTACTTCTTTTTTTCTTCTTTCTTACTTCTTTCTTTCTTCTTTCTTACTTCTTTCTTACTTCTTTCTTACTTCTTTCTTACTTCTTTCTTACTTCTTTCTTCTATCTTTCTTTCTTCTTTCTTACTTCTTTCTTTCTTCTTTCTTACTTCTTTCTTTCTTCTTTCTTACTTCTTTCATTCTTCTTTCTTACTTCTTTCTAACTTCTTTCTTACTTCTTTCTAAGTTCTTTTTTCTTCTTTCTTACTTCTTTATTACTTCTTTCTTACTTCTTTCTTACTTCTTTCTTCTTTCTTTCTTACTTCTTTCTTCTTTCTTATTTCTTTCTTTCTTCTTTCTTTCTTCTTTCTTTCTTCTTTCTTTCTTCTTTCTTACTTCTTTCTTACTTCTTTCTTACTTCTTTCTTCTTTCTTTCTTCTTTCTTTCTTACTTCTTTCTCACTTCTTTCTTACTTCTTTCTTACTTCTTTCTTACTTCTTTCTTCATTCCTTCTTACTTCTTTCTTACTTCGTTCTTACTTCTTTCTTACTTCTTTCTTACTTCTTTCTTACTTTTTTCTTACTTCTTTCTTACTTCTTTCTTACTTCTTTTTTTCTTCTTTCTTACTTCTTTCATACTTCTTTCTTACTTTTTTCTTTCTTCTTTCTTACTTCTTTCTTCTTTCTTTCTTCTTTCTTTCTTCTTTCTTTCTTCTTTCTTTCTTCTTTCTTACTTTTTCCTTACTTCTTTCTTTCTTCTTTCTTCTTTCTTTCTTCTTTCTTTCTTACTTCTTTCTCACTTCTTTCTTACTTCTTTCTTACTTCTTTCTTACTTCTTTCTTCATTCCTTCTTACTTCTTTCTTACTTCTTTCTTACTTCTTTCTTACTTCTTTCTTACTTCTTCCTTACTTCTTTTTTTCTTCTTTCTTACTTCTTTCATACTTCTTTCTTACTTCTTTCTTTCTTCTTTTTTCTTCTTTCTTACTTCTTTCTTACTTCTTTCTTTCTTCTTTCTTTCTTCTTTCTTTCTTACCTCTTTCTTACTTCTTTCATACTTCTTTCTTACTTCTTTCTTACTTATTTCTTACTTCTTTCTAACTTCTTTCTTACTTCTTTCTTACTTCTTTCTAACTTCTTTCTTACTTCTTTCTTCTTTCTTACTTCTTTCTTTCTTACTTCTTTCTTACTTCTTTCTTACTTCTTTCATACTTCTTTCTTCTTTCTTACTTCTTTCTTCTTTCTTTCTTACTTCTTTCTTACTTCTTTCTTACTTTTTTCTTACTTCTTTCTTACTTCTTTCTTACTTCTTTCTAACTTCTTTCCTACTTCTTTCTTACTTCTTTCTTCATTCCTTCTTACTTCTTTCTTACTTCTTTCTTACTTCTTTCTAACTTCTTTCTTACTTATTTCTTACTTCTTTCTTACTTCTTTCTTTCTTACTTCTTTCTTACTTCTTTCATACTTCTTTCTTCTTTCTTACTTCTTTCTTCTTTCTTTCTTACTTCTTTCTTTCTTCTTTCTTACTTCTTTCCTACTTCTTTCTTACTTCTTTCTAACTTCTTTTTTCTTCTTTCTTACTTCTTTCTTACTTCTTTTTTACTTCTTTCTTACTTCTTTCTTACTTCTTTCTTACTTCTTTCTTACTTCTTTCTTACTTCTTTCTTACTTATTTCTTACTTATTTCTAACTTCTTTCTTATTTCTTTCTTACTTCTTTCTAACTTCTTTCTTACTTTTTCTTGCTTCTTTCTAACTTCTTTCTTACTTCTTTCTTACTTCTTTCTTTCTTACTTCTCTCATACTTCTTTCTTTATTCTTTCTTACTTCTTTCTTCTTTCTTTCTTACTTCTTTCTTACTTCTTTCTTGCTTCTTTCTAACATCTTTCTTACTTCTTTATTACTTCTTTCTTACTTCTTTCTTTCTTACTTCTTTCTTACATCTTTCCTACTTCTTTCTTACTTCTATCTTACTTCTTTCATACTTCTTTCTTACTTCTTTCTTTCTTCTTTTTTCTTCTTTCTTACTTCTTTCTTACTTCTTTCTTTCTTCTTTCTCTCTTCTTTCTTTCTTACCTCTTTTTTACTTCTTTCTTACTTCTTTCTTACTGCTTTCTTACTTATTTCTTACTTCTTTCTTACTTCTTTCTTACTTCTTTCTTTCTTACTTCTTTCATACTTCTTTCTTTCTTCTTTCTTACTTCTTTCTTACTTCTTTCTTACTTCTTTCTTACTTCTTTCTCGCTTCTTTCTAACATCTTTCTTACTTCTTTCTTACTTCTTTCTTACTTCTTTCTTCATTCCTTCTTACTTCTTTCTTACTTCGTTCTTACTTCTTTCCTACTTCTTTCTTTCTTCTTACTTCTTTCTTTCTTACTTCTTTCATACTTCTTTCTTTCTTCTTTCTTACTTCTTTCTTACTTCTTTCTTACTTCTTTCTCGCTTCTTTCTAACATCTTTCTTACTTCTTTCTTACTTCTTTCTTCATTCCTTCTTACTTCTTTCTTACTTCTTTCTTACTTCTTTTTTTCTTCTTTCTTACTTCTTTCATACTTCTTTATACTTCTTTCTTTCTTCTTTCTTACTTCTTTATTACTTCTTTCTTACTTCTTTCTTACTTCTTTCTTCATTCCTTCTTACTTCTTTCTTACTTCTTTCTTACTTCTTTCTTACTTCTTTCTTACCTCTTTCTTACTTCTTTCTTTCTTCTTTCTTCTTTCTTTCTTCTTTCTTTCTTACTTCTTTCTTTCTTCTTTCTTACTTCTTTCATACTTCTTTCTTCTTTCTTTCTTATTTCTTTCTTCTTTCTTTCTTACTTCTTTCTTACTTCTTTCTTACTTCTTTCTTACTTCTTTCTTACTTCTTTCTTACTTCTTTCTTACTTCTTTCTTACCTCTTTCTTACTTCTTTCTTTCTTACTTCTTTCTTACTTCTTTCTTACTACTTTCTTACTTATTTCTTACTTCTTTCTTACTTCTTTCTTCTTTCTTTCTTACTTCTTCCTTACTTCTTTCTTACTTCTTTCTTCTTTCTTTCTTCTTTCTTTCTTCTTTCTTTCTTACTTCTTTCTCACTTATTTCTTACTTCTTTCTTACTTCTTTCTTAGTTCTTTCTTCATTTCTTATTACTTCTTTCTTACTTCTTTCTTACTTCTTTCTTACTTCTTTCTTACTTCTTTCTTACTTCTTTTTTTCTTCTTTCTTACTTCTTTCATACTTCTTTCTTACTTCTTTCTTTCTTCTTTTTTCTTCTTTCTTACTTCTTTCTTACCTCTTTCTTTCTTCTTTCTTTCTTCTTTCTTTCTTACTTCTTTCTTACTTCTTTCTTACTTCTTTCTTACTTCTTTCTTACTTCTTTCTAACTTCTTTCTTACTTCTTTCTTACTTCTTTCTTACTTCTTTCTTTCTTAATTCTTTCTTACTTCTTTCATACTTCTTTCTTCTTTCTTACTTCTTTCTTCTTTCTTTCTTACTTCTTACTTCTTTCTTACTTTTTTCTTACTTCTTTCTTACTTCTTTCTTACTTCTTTCTAACTTCTTTCCTACTTCTTTCTTACTTCTTTCTTCATTCCTTCTTACTTCTTTCTTACTTCTTTCTTACTTCTTTCTTTCTTCTTTCTTCTTTCTTATTTCTTTCTTACTTCTTTCTTACTTCTTTCTTACTTCTTTCTTTCTTCTTTCTTTCTTACTTCTTTCTCACTTCTTTCTTACTTCTTTCTTACTTCTTTCTTACTTCTTTCTTCATTCCTTCTTACTTCTTTCTTACTTCGTTCTTACTTCTTTCTTACTTCTTTCTTACTTCTTTCTTACTTCTTTCTTACTTCTTTCTTACTTCTTTTTTTCTTCTTTCTTACTTCTTTCATACTTCTTTCTTACTTTTTTCTTTCTTCTTTCTTACTTCTTTCTTCTTTCTTTCTTCTTTCTTTCTTCTTTCTTTCTTCTTTCTTACTTTTTCCTTACTTCTTTCTTTCTTCTTTCTTCTTTCTTTCTTCTTTCTTTCTTACTTCTTTCTCACTTCTTTCTTACTTCTTTCTTACTTCTTTCTTACTTCTTTCTTCATTCCTTCTTACTTCTTTCTTAATCTTTCTTACTTCTTTCTTACTTCTTTCTTACTTCTTTCTTACTTCTTTTTTTCTTCTTTCTTACTTCTTTCATACTTCTTTCTTACTTCTTTCTTTCTTCTTTTTTCTTCTTTCTTACTTCTTTCTTACTTCTTTCTTTCTTCTTTCTTTCTTCTTTCTTTCTTACCTCTTTCTTACTTCTTTCTTACTTCTTTCTTACTTCTTTCTTACTTATTTCTTACTTCTTTCTAACTTCTTTCTTACTTCTTTCTTACTTCTTTCTAACTTCTTTCTTACTTCTTTCTTCTTTCTTACTTCTTTCTTTCTTACTTCTTTCTTACTTCTTTCATACTTCTTTCTTCTTTCTTACTTCTTTCTTCTTTCTTTCTTACTTCTTTCTTACTTCTTTCTTACTTTTTTCTTACTTCTTTCTTACTTCTTTCTTACTTCTTTCTAACTTCTTTCCTACTTCTTTCTTACTTCTTTCTTCATTCCTTCTTACTTCTTTCTTACTTCTTTCTTACTTCTTTCTAACTTCTTTCTTACTTCTTTCTTACTTCTTTCTTACTTCTTTCTTTCTTACTTCTTTCTTACTTCTTTCATACTTCTTTCTTCTTTCTTACTTCTTTCTTCTTTCTTTCTTACTTCTTTCTTACATCTTTCTTACTTCTTTCTTACTTCTTTCTTACTTCTTTCTTACTTCTTTCTTCTTTCTTTCTTACTTCTTTCTTTCTTCTTTCTTACTTCTTTCCTATTTCTTTCTTACTTCTTTCTAACTTCTTTTTTCTTCTTTCTTACTTCTTTCTTACTTCTTTCTTACTTCTTTCTTACTTCTTTCTTACTTCTTTCTTACTTCTTTCTTACTTCTTTCTTGCTTCTTTCTAACATCTTTCTTACTTCTTTATTACTTCTTTCTTACTTCTTTCTTTCTTACTTCTTTCTTACATCTTTCCTACTTCTTTCTTACTTCTTTCTTTCTTCTTTTTTCTTCTTTCTTACTTCTTTCTTACTTCTTTCTTTCTTCTTTCTCTCTTCTTTCTTTCTTACCTCTTTTTTACTTCTTTCTTACTTCTTTCTTACTGCTTTCTTACTTATTTCTTACTTCTTTCTAACTTCTTTCTTACTTCTTTCTTACTTCTTTCTAACTTCTTTCTTACTTCTTTCTTACTTCTTTCTTACTTCTTTCTTTCTTACTTCTTTCTTACTTCTTTCATACTTCTTTCTTCTTTCTTACTTCTTTCTTCTTTCTTTGTTACTTCTTTCTTACTTCTTTCTTACTTCTTTCTTACTTCTTTCTTACTTCTTTCTTACTTCTTTCTTCTTTCTCTCTTACTTCTTTCTTTCTTCTTTCTTACTTCTTTCTTACTTCTTTCTTTCTTCTTTCTAACTTCTTTTTTCTTCTTTCTTACTTCTTTCTTACTTCTTTCTTTCTTACTTCTCTCATACTTCTTTCTTTCTTCTTTCTTACTTCATTCTTCTTTCTTTCTTACTTCTTTCTTACTTCTTTCTTGCTTCTTTCTAACATCTTTCTTACTTCTTTATTACTTCTTTCTTACTTCTTTCTTTCTTACTTCATTCTTACTTCTTTCCTACTTCTTTCTTACTTCTATCTTACTTCTAACTTCTTTCTTACTTCTTTCTTCTTTCTTTCTTACTTCTTTCTTACTTCTTTTTTACTTCTTTCTTACTTCTTTCTTACTTCTTTCTCACTTCTTTCTTACTTCTTTCTTACTTCTTTCTTACTTCTTTCTTACTTCTTTCTTTCTTACTTCTTTCTTACTTCTTTCATACTTCTTTCTTCTTTCTTACTTCTTTCTTCTTTCTTTGTTACTTCTTTCTTACTTCTTTCTTACTTCTTTCTTACTTCTTTCTTACTTCTTTCTTACTTCTTTCTTCTTTCTCTCTTACTTCTTTCTTTCTTCTTTCTTACTTCTTTCTTACTTCTTTCTTTCTTCTTTCTAACTTCTTTTTTCTTCTTTCTTACTTCTTTCTTACTTCTTTCTTTCTTACTTCTCTCATACTTCTTTCTTTCTTCTTTCTTACTTCATTCTTCTTTCTTTCTTACTTCTTTCTTACTTCTTTCTTTCTTACTTCATTCTTACTTCTTTCCTACTTCTTTCTTACTTCTATCTTACTTCTAACTTCTTTCTTACTTCTTTCTTCTTTCTTTCTTACTTCTTTCTTACTTCTTTTTTACTTCTTTCTTACTTCTTTCTTACTTCTTTCTTACTTCTTTCTTACTTCTTTCTTTCTTACTTCTTTCTTACTTCTTTCTAACTTCTTTTTTCTTCTTTCTTACTTCTTTCTTACTTCTTTCTTACTTCTTTCTTCTTTCTTTCTTACTTCTTTCTTATTTCTTTCTTACTTCTTTCTTACTTCTTTCTTCTTTCTTTCTTACTTCTTTCTTACTTCTTTTTTTCTTCTTTCTTACTTCTTTCTTTCTTCTTTCTTACTTCTTTCTTACTTCTTTCTTACTTCTTTCTTACTTCTTTCTTACTTCTTTCTTACTTTTTTCTTACTTCTTTCTTACTTCTTTCTTACTTCTAACTTCTTTCTTCCTTCTTTCTTACTTCTTTCTAACTTCTTTCTTACTTCTTTCTTACTTCTTTCTTACTTCTTTCTTACTTCTTTCTTTCTTACTTCTTTCTTACTTCTTTCATACTTCTTTCTTCTTTCTTTCTTCTTTCTTCTTTCTTTGTTACTTCTTTGTTACTTCTTTCTTACTTTTTTCTTACTTCTTTCTTTCTTACTTCTTTCTTACTTCTTTCTTACTTCTTTCTTACTTCTTTCTTTCTTCTTTCTTCTTTCTTACTTCTTTCTTACTTCTTTCTTACTTCTTTCTTACTTCTTTCTTACTTCTTTCTTACTTCGTTCTTACTTCGTTCTTACTTCTTTCTTTCTTACTTCTTTCTTACTTCTTTCATACTTATTTCTTTCTTCTTTCTTACTTCTTTCTTCATTCCTTCTTACTTCTTTCTTTCTTCTTTCTTACTTCTTTCTTACTTCTTTCTTTCTTACTTCTTTCTTACTTCTTTATTACTTCTTTCTTTCTTCTTTCTTCTTTCTTTCTTCCTTCTTTCTTACTTCTTTCTCACTTCTTTCTTACTTCTTTCTTACTTCTTTCTTCATTCCTTCTTACTTCTTTCTTACTTCTTTCTTACTTCTTTCTTACTTCTTTCTTACTTCTTTCTTACTTCTTTTTTTCTTCTTTCTTAATTCTTTCATACTTCTTTCTTACTTCTATCTTTCTTCTTTTTTCTTCTTTCTTACTTCTTTCTTCTTTCTTTCTTCTTTATTTCTTCTTTCTTTCTTACCTCTTTCTTACTTCTTTCTTACTTCTTTCTTACTTCTTTCTTACTTATTTCTTACTTCTTTCTAAATTCTTTCTTACTTCTTTCTTACTTCTTTCTAACTTCTTTCTTACTTCTTTCTTACTTCTTTCTTACTTCTTTCTTTCTTACTTCTTTCTTACTTCTTTCATACTTCTTTCTTCTTTCTTACTTCTTTCTTCTTTCTTTCTTACTTCTTTCTTACTTCTTTCTTACTTTTTTCTTACTTCTTTCATACTTCGTTCTTACTTCTTTCTAACTTCTTTCCTACTTCTTTCTTACTTCTTTCTTCATTCCTTCTTACTTCTTTCTTACTTCTTTCTTACTTCTTTCTAACTTCTTTCTTACTTCTTTCTTACTTCTTTCTTACTTCTTTCTTCTTTCTTTCTTACTTCTTTCTTTCTTCTTTCTTACTTCTTTCTTACTTCTTTCTTACTTCTTTCTTACTTCTTTTTTCTTCTATCTTACTTCTTTCTTACTTCTTTCTTACTTCTTTCTTACTTCTTTCTTACTTCTTTCTTACTTATTTCTTACTTATTTCTAACTTCTTTCTTAATTCTTTCTTACTTCTTTCTAACTTCTTTCTTACTTTTTCTTGCTTCTTTCTAACTTCTTTCTTACTTCTTTCTTACTTCTTTCTTACTTCTTTCTTTCTTACTTCTCTCATACTTCTTTCTTTATTCTTTCTTACTTCTTTCTTCTTTCTTTCTTACTTCTTTCTTACTTATTTCTTGCTTCTTTCTAACATCTTTCTTACTTCTTTATTACTTCTTTCTTACTTCTTTCTTTCTTACTTCTTTCTTACTTCTTTCCTACTTCTTTCTTACTTCTATCTTACTTCTTTCTTACTTCTTTCTTACTTCTTTCTTACTTCTTTTTTTCTTCTTTCTTACTTCTTTCATACTTCTTTCTTACTTCTTTCTTTCTTCTTTTTTCTTCTTTCTTACTTCTTTCTTTCTTCTTTCTTTCTTACTTCTTTCTTACTTCTTTCTTTCTTACTTCTTTCTTACTTCTTTCATACTTCTTTCTTCTTTCTTGCTTCTTCTTTCTTTGTTACTTCTTTGTTACTTCTTTCTTACTTCTTTCTAACTTCTTTTTTCTTCTTTCTTACTTCTTTCTTACTTCTTTCTTTCTTACTTCTCTCATACTTCTTTCTTTCTTCTTTCTTACTTCATTCTTCTTTCTTTCTTACTTCTTTCTTACTTCTTTCTTGCTTCTTTCTAACATCTTTCTTACTTCTTTATTACTTCTTTCTTACTTCTTTCTTTCTTACTTCATTCTTACTTCTTTCCTACTTCTTTCTTACTTCTATCTTACTTCTTTCTAACTTCTTTCTTACTTCTTTCTTACTTCTTTCTTACTTCTTTCTTAATTCTTTTTTACTTCTTTCTTCTTTCTTTCTTACTTCTTTCTTACTTCTTTCTTGCTTCTTTCTAACATCTTTCTTACTTCTTTATTACTTCTTTCTTTCTTACCTCTTTCTTACTTCTTTCTTACTTCTTTCTTACTTCTTTCTTACTTATTTCTTACTTCTTTCTTACTTATTTCTTACTTCTTTCTAACTTCTTTCTTACTTCTTTCTTACTTCTTTCTAACTTCTTTCTTACTTCTTTCTTACTTCTTTCTTACTTCTTTCTTTCTTACTTCTTTCTTGCTTCTTTCATACTTCTTTCTTCTTTCTTACTTCTTTCTTCTTTCTTTCTTACTTCTTTCTTACTTCTTTCTTACTTCTTTCTTACTTCTTTCTTACTTCTTTCTAACTTCTTTCTTACTTCTTTCTTACTTCTTTCTTACTTCTTTCTTTCTTACTTCTTTCTTACTTCTTTCCTACTTCTTTCTTCTTTCTTACTTCTTTCTTCTTTCTTTGTTTCTTCTTTCTTACTTCTTTCTTACTTCTTTCTTACTTCTTTCTTCTTTCTTTCTTACTTCTTTCTTTCTTCTTTCTTACTTCTTTCTAACTTCTTTTTTCTTCTTTCTTACTTCTTTCTTACTTCTTTCTTTCTTACTTCTCTCATACTTCTTTCTTTCTTCTTTCTTACTTCTTTCTTCTTTCTTTCTTACTTCTTTCTTACTTCTTTCTTGCTTCTTTCTAACATCATTCTTACTTCTTTATTACTTCTTTCTTACTTCTTTCTTTCTTACTTCTTTCTTACTTCTTTCCTACTTCTTTCTTACTTCTATCTTACTTCTTTCTAACTTCTTTCTTACTTCTTTCTTACTTCTTTCTTACTTCTTTCTTAATTCTTTCTTACTTCTTTCTTCTCTCTTTCTTACTTCTTTCTTACTTCTTTCTTTATTCTTTCTTACTACTTTCTTTCTTCTTTCTTACTTCTTTTTTTCTTCTTTCTTACTTCTTTCTTACTTCTTTCTTACTTCTTTCTTACTTCTTTCTTCTTTCTTTCTTTCTTCTTTGTTACTTCTTTTTTACTTCTTTCTTACTTCTTTCTTTCTTCTTTCTTACTTCTTTCATACTTCTTTCTTACTTCTTTCTAACTTCTTTTTTCTTCTTTCTTACTTCTTTCTTACTTCTTTCTTACTTCTTTCTTCTTTCTTTCTTACTTCTTTCTTATTTCTTTCTTACTTCTTTCTTACTTCTTTCTTACTTCTTTCTTCTTTCTTACTTCTTTCTTACTTCTTTCTTACTTCTTTCTTTCTTACTTCTTTCTTACTTCTTTCGTACTTCTTTCTTACTTCTTTCTTCTTTCTTTCTTCTTTCTTACTTCTTTCTTCTTTCTTTCTTACTTCTTTCTTACTTCTTTTTTTCTTCTTTCTTACTTCTTTCTTTCTTCTTTCTTACTTCTTTCTTACTTCTTTCTTACTTCTTTCTTCTTTCTTACTTCTTTCTTCCTTTTTTCTTACTTCTTTCTTACTTCTTTCTTACTTCTAACTTGTTTCTTACTTCTTTCTTACTTCTTTCTAACTTCTTTCTTACTTCTTTCTTACTTCTTTCTTACTTCTTTCTTACTTCGTTCTTACTTCTTTCTTTCTTACTTCTTTCTTACTTCTTTCATACTTCTTTCTTTCTTCTTTCTTACTTCTTTCTTCTTTCCTTCTTACTTCTTTCTTACTTCTTTCTTACTTCTTTCTTTCTTCTTTCTTTCTTCTTTCTTCTTTCTTACTTCTTTCTTACTTCTTTCTTACTTCTTTCTTCATTCCTTCTTACTTCTTTCTTTCTTCTTTCTTACTTCTTTCTTACTTCTTTCTTACTTCTTTCTTTCTTACTTATTTCTTACTTCTTTATTACTTCTTTCTAACTTCTTTTTTCTTCTTTCTTATTTCTTTCTTACTTCTTTCTTACTTCTTTCTTACTTCTTTCTTCTTTCTTACTTCTTTCTTACTTCTTTCTTACTTCTTTCTTTCTTACTTCTTTCGTACTTCTTTCGTACTTCTTTCTTACTTCTTTCTTTCTTCTTTCTTACTTCTTTCTTCATTCTTTCTTACTTCTTTCTTACTTCTTTCTTACTTCTTTTTTTCTTCTTTCTTACTTCTTTCTTTCTTCTTTCTTACTTCTTTCTTACTTCTTTCTTACTTCTTTCTTACTTCTTTCTTACTTCTTTCTTACTTCTTTCTTACTTCTTTCTTACTTCTTTCTTACTTCTTTCTTTCTTCTTTCTTACTCCTTTCTTACTTCTTTCTTACTTCATTCTAACTACTTTTTTCTTCTTTCTTACTTCTTTCTTACTTCTTTCTTCTTTCTTTCTTACATCTTTCTTACTTCTAACTTTCTTCTATTTTACTTCTTTCTTTCTTCTTTCTTACTTCTTTCTTACTTCTTTCTTACTTCTTTCTAACTTCTTTTTTCTTCTTTCTTACTTCTTTCTTACTTCTTTCTTTCTTAATTCTCTCATACTTCTTTCTTTCTTCTTTCTTACTTCTTTCTTCTTTCTTTCTTACTTCTTTCTTACTTCTTTCTTGCTTCTTTCTAACATCATTCTTACTTCTTTATTACTTCTTTCTTACTTCTTTCTTTCTTACTTCTTTCTTACTTCTTTCCTACTTCTTTCTTACTTCTATCTTACTTCTTTCTAACTTCTTTCTTACTTCTTTCTTACTTCTTTCTTACTTCTTTCTTAATTCTTTCTTACTTCTTTCTTCTCTCTTTCTTACTTCTTTCTTACTTCTTTCTTTATTCTTTCTTACTACTTTCTTTCTTCTTTCTTACTTCTTTTTTTCTTCTTTCTTACTTCTTTCTTACTTCTTTCTTACTTCTTTCGTACTTCTTTCTTCTTTCTTTCTTACTTCTTTCTTAATTCTTTTTTACTTCTTTCTTACTTCTTTCTTTCTTCTTTCTTACTTCTTTCATACTTCTTTCTTACTTCTTTCTAACTTCTTTTTTCTTCTTTCTTACTTCTTTCTTACTTCTTTCTTACTTCTTTCTTCTTTCTTTCTTACTTCTTTCTTATTTCTTTCTTACTTCTTTCTTACTTCTTTCTTACTTCTTTCTTCTTTCTTACTTCTTTCTTACTTCTTTCTTACTTCTTTCTTTCTTACTTCTTTCTTACTTCTTTCGTACTTCTTTCTTACTTCTTTCTTCTTTCTTTCTTCTTTCTTACTTCTTTCTTCTTTCTTTCTTACTTCTTTCTTACTTCTTTTTTTCTTCTTTCTTACTTCTTTCTTTCTTCTTTCTTACTTCTTTCTTACTTCTTTCTTACTTCTTTCTTCTTTCTTACTTCTTTCTTCCTTTTTTCTTACTTCTTTCTTACTTCTTTCTTACTTCTAACTTGTTTCTTACTTCTTTCTTACTTCTTTCTAACTTCTTTCTTACTTCTTTCTTACTTCTTTCTTACTTCTTTCTTTCTTACTTCTTTCTTACTTCTTTCATACTTCTTTCTTCTTTCTTACTTCTTTATTCTTTCTTTGTTAATTCTTTGTTACTTCTTTCTTACTTTTTTCTTACTTCTTTCTTACTTCTTTCTTACTTCTTTCTTACTTCTTTCTTACTTCGTTCTTACTTCTTTCTTTCTTACTTCTTTCTTACTTCTTTCATACTTCTTTCTTTCTTCTTTCTTACTTCTTTCTTCTTTCCTTCTTACTTCTTTCTTACTTCTTTCTTACTTCTTTCTTACTTCTTTCTTTCTTCTTTCTTCTTTCTTACTTCTTTCTTACTTCTTTCTTACTTCTTTCTTCATTCCTTCTTACTTCTTTCTTTCTTCTTTCTTACTTCTTTCTTACTTCTTTCTTACTTCTTTCTTTCTTACTTCTTTCTTACTTCTTTATTACTTCTTTCTAACTTCTTTTTTCTTCTTTCTTATTTCTTTCTTACTTCTTTCTTACTTCTTTCTTAGTTCTTTCTTCTTTCTTACTTCTTTCTTACTTCTTTCTTACTTCTTTCTTTCTTACTTCTTTCTTACTTCTTTCGTACTTCTTTCTTACTTCTTTCTTACTTCTTTCTTTCTTCTTTCTTACTTCTTTCTTCATTCTTTCTTACTTCTTTCTTACTTCTTTTTTTCTTCATTCTTACTTCTTTCTTTCTTCTTTCTTACTTCTTTCTTACTTCTTTCTTACTTCTTTCTTACTTCTTTCTTACTTCTTTCTTACTTCTTTCTTACTTCTTTCTTACTTCTTTCTTACTTCTTTCTTTCTTCTTTCTTACTCCTTTCTTACTTCTTTCTTACTTCATTCTAACTACTTTTTTCTTCTTTCTTACTTCTTTCTTACTTCTTTCTTCTTTCTTACATCTTTCTTACTTCTAACTTTCTTCTATTTTACTTCTTTCTTTCTTCTTTCTTAATTCTTTCTTTCTTCTTTCTTACTTCTTTCTTGCTTCTTTATTACTTCTTTCTTACTTCTTTCTTACTTCTTTCTTTCTTACTTATTTCTTACTTCTTTATTACTTCTTTCTAACTTCTTTTTTCTTCTTTCTTATTTCTTTCTTACTTCTTTCTTACTTCTTTCTTACTTCTTTCTTCTTTCTTACTTCTTTCTTACTTCTTTCTTACTTCTTTCTTTCTTACTTCTTTCGTACTTCTTTCGTACTTCTTTCTTACTTCTTTCTTTCTTCTTTCTTACTTCTTTCTTCATTCTTTCTTACTTCTTTCTTACTTCTTTCTTACTTCTTTTTTTCTTCTTTCTTACTTCTTTCTTTCTTCTTTCTTACTTCTTTCTTACTTCTTTCTTACTTCTTTCTTACTTCTTTCTTACTTCTTTCTTACTTCTTTCTTACTTCTTTCTTACTTCTTTCTTACTTCTTTCTTTCTTCTTTCTTACTCCTTTCTTACTTCTTTCTTACTTCATTCTAACTACTTTTTTCTTCTTTCTTACTTCTTTCTTACTTCTTTCTTCTTTCTTTCTTACATCTTTCTTACTTCTAACTTTCTTCTATTTTACTTCTTTCTTTCTTCTTTCTTACTTCTTTCTTACTTCTTTCTTACTTCTTTCTAACTTCTTTTTTCTTCTTTCTTACTTCTTTCTTACTTCTTTCTTTCTTAATTCTCTCATACTTCTTTCTTTCTTCTTTCTTACTTCTTTCTTCTTTCTTTCTTACTTCTTTCTTACTTCTTTCTTGCTTCTTTCTAACATCATTCTTACTTCTTTATTACTTCTTTCTTACTTCTTTCTTTCTTACTTCTTTCTTACTTCTTTCCTACTTCTTTCTTACTTCTATCTTACTTCTTTCTAACTTCTTTCTTACTTCTTTCTTACTTCTTTCTTACTTCTTTCTTAATTCTTTCTTACTTCTTTCTTCTCTCTTTCTTACTTCTTTCTTACTTCTTTCTTTATTCTTTCTTACTACTTTCTTTCTTCTTTCTTACTTCTTTTTTTCTTCTTTCTTACTTCTTTCTTACTTCTTTCTTACTTCTTTCGTACTTCTTTCTTCTTTCTTTCTTACTTCTTTCTTAATTCTTTTTTACTTCTTTCTTACTTCTTTCTTTCTTCTTTCTTACTTCTTTCATACTTCTTTCTTACTTCTTTCTAACTTCTTTTTTCTTCTTTCTTACTTCTTTCTTACTTCTTTCTTACTTCTTTCTTCTTTCTTTCTTACTTCTTTCTTATTTCTTTCTTACTTCTTTCTTACTTCTTTCTTACTTCTTTCTTCTTTCTTACTTCTTTCTTACTTCTTTCTTACTTCTTTCTTTCTTACTTCTTTCTTACTTCTTTCGTACTTCTTTCTTACTTCTTTCTTCTTTCTTTCTTCTTTCTTACTTCTTTCTTCTTTCTTTCTTACTTCTTTCTTACTTCTTTTTTTCTTCTTTCTTACTTCTTTCTTTCTTCTTTCTTACTTCTTTCTTACTTCTTTCTTACTTCTTTCTTCTTTCTTACTTCTTTCTTCCTTTTTTCTTACTTCTTTCTTACTTCTTTCTTACTTCTAACTTGTTTCTTACTTCTTTCTTACTTCTTTCTAACTTCTTTCTTACTTCTTTCTTACTTCTTTCTTACTTCTTTCTTTCTTACTTCTTTCTTACTTCTTTCATACTTCTTTCTTCTTTCTTACTTCTTTATTCTTTCTTTGTTAATTCTTTGTTACTTCTTTCTTACTTTTTTCTTACTTCTTTCTTACTTCTTTCTTACTTCTTTCTTACTTCTTTCTTACTTCGTTCTTACTTCTTTCTTTCTTACTTCTTTCTTACTTCTTTCATACTTCTTTCTTTCTTCTTTCTTACTTCTTTCTTCTTTCCTTCTTACTTCTTTCTTACTTCTTTCTTACTTCTTTCTTACTTCTTTCTTTCTTCTTTCTTCTTTCTTACTTCTTTCTTACTTCTTTCTTACTTCTTTCTTCATTCCTTCTTACTTCTTTCTTTCTTCTTTCTTACTTCTTTCTTACTTCTTTCTTACTTCTTTCTTTCTTACTTCTTTCTTACTTCTTTATTACTTCTTTCTAACTTCTTTTTTCTTCTTTCTTATTTCTTTCTTACTTCTTTCTTACTTCTTTCTTAGTTCTTTCTTCTTTCTTACTTCTTTCTTACTTCTTTCTTACTTCTTTCTTTCTTACTTCTTTCTTACTTCTTTCGTACTTCTTTCTTACTTCTTTCTTACTTCTTTCTTTCTTCTTTCTTACTTCTTTCTTCATTCTTTCTTACTTCTTTCTTACTTCTTTTTTTCTTCATTCTTACTTCTTTCTTTCTTCTTTCTTACTTCTTTCTTACTTCTTTCTTACTTCTTTCTTACTTCTTTCTTACTTCTTTCTTACTTCTTTCTTACTTCTTTCTTACTTCTTTCTTACTTCTTTCTTTCTTCTTTCTTACTCCTTTCTTACTTCTTTCTTACTTCATTCTAACTACTTTTTTCTTCTTTCTTACTTCTTTCTTACTTCTTTCTTCTTTCTTACATCTTTCTTACTTCTAACTTTCTTCTATTTTACTTCTTTCTTTCTTCTTTCTTAATTCTTTCTTTCTTCTTTCTTACTTCTTTCTTGCTTCTTTATTACTTCTTTCTTACTTCTTCTTTCTTTCTTCTTTCTTACTTCTTTCTTACTTCTTTCTTACTTCTTTCTAATTTCTTTTTTCTTCTTTCTTACTTCTTTCTTACTTCTTTCTTACTTCTTTCTTACTTCTTTCTTCTTTCTTTCTTCTTTCTTCTTTCTTTCTTGTTTCTTTCTTCATTCCTTCTTACTTCTTTCTTACTTCTTTCTTACTTCTTTCTTACTTCTTTCTTACTTCTTTTTTTCTTCTTTCTTACTTCTTTTTCTCTTCTTTCTTACTTCTTTCTTTCTTCTGTCTTACTTCTTTCTAACTTCTTTTTTCTTCTTTCTTACTTCTTTCTTACTTCTTTCTTCTTTCTTTCTTCTTTCTTACTTCTTTCTTCTTTCTTACTTCTTTCTTACTTCTTTCTTCTTTCTTCTTTCTTTCTTCTTTCTTTCTTACTTCTTTCTCACTTCTTTCTTACTTCTTTCTTACTTCTTTCTTACTTCTTTCTTCATTCCTTCTTACTTCTTTCTTACTTCTTTCTTACTTCTTTCTTACTTCTTTCTTACTTCTTTCTTACTTCTTTCTTACTTCTTTTTTTCTTCTTTCTTACTTCTTTCACACTTCTTTCTTACTTCTTTCTTTCTTCTTTTTTCTTCTTTCTTACTTCTTTCTTTCTCCTTTCTTAATTCTTTCTTACTTCTTTCTTACTTCTTTCTTCTTTCTTTCTTACTTCTTTCTTACTTCTTTCTTCCTTTTTTCTTACTTCTTTCTTACTTCTTTCTTACTTCTAACTTGTTTCTTACTTCTTTCTTACTTCTTTCTAACTTCTTTCTTACTTCTTTCTTACTTCTTTCTTACTTCTTTCTTTCTTACTTCTTTCTTACTTCTTTCATACTTCTTTCTTCTTTCTTACTTCTTTATTCTTTCTTTGTTAATTCTTTGTTACTTCTTTCTTACTTTTTTCTTACTTCTTTCTTACTTCTTTCTTACTTCTTTCTTACTTCTTTCTTACTTCGTTCTTACTTCTTTCTTTCTTACTTCTTTCTTACTTCTTTCATACTTCTTTCTTTCTTCTTTCTTACTTCTTTCTTCTTTCCTTCTTACTTCTTTCTTACTTCTTTCTTACTTCTTTCTTACTTCTTTCTTTCTTCTTTCTTCTTTCTTACTTCTTTCTTACTTCTTTCTTACTTCTTTCTTCATTCCTTCTTACTTCTTTCTTTCTTCTTTCTTACTTCTTTCTTACTTCTTTCTTACTTCTTTCTTTCTTACTTCTTTCTTACTTCTTTATTACTTCTTTCTAACTTCTTTTTTCTTCTTTCTTATTTCTTTCTTACTTCTTTCTTACTTCTTTCTTAGTTCTTTCTTCTTTCTTACTTCTTTCTTACTTCTTTCTTACTTCTTTCTTTCTTACTTCTTTCTTACTTCTTTCGTACTTCTTTCTTACTTCTTTCTTACTTCTTTCTTTCTTCTTTCTTACTTCTTTCTTCATTCTTTCTTACTTCTTTCTTACTTCTTTTTTTCTTCATTCTTACTTCTTTCTTTCTTCTTTCTTACTTCTTTCTTACTTCTTTCTTACTTCTTTCTTACTTCTTTCTTACTTCTTTCTTACTTCTTTCTTACTTCTTTCTTACTTCTTTCTTACTTCTTTCTTTCTTCTTTCTTACTCCTTTCTTACTTCTTTCTTACTTCATTCTAACTACTTTTTTCTTCTTTCTTACTTCTTTCTTGCTTCTTTATTACTTCTTTCTTACTTCTTCTTTCTTTCTTCTTTCTTACTTCTTTCTTACTTCTTTCTTACTTCTTTCTAATTTCTTTTTTCTTCTTTCTTACTTCTTTCTTACTTCTTTCTTACTTCTTTCTTACTTCTTTCTTCTTTCTTTCTTCTTTCTTCTTTCTTTCTTGTTTCTTTCTTCATTCCTTCTTACTTCTTTCTTACTTCTTTCTTACTTCTTTCTTACTTCTTTCTTACTTCTTTTTTTCTTCTTTCTTACTTCTTTTTCTCTTCTTTCTTACTTCTTTCTTTCTTCTGTCTTACTTCTTTCTAACTTCTTTTTTCTTCTTTCTTACTTCTTTCTTACTTCTTTCTTCTTTCTTTCTTCTTTCTTACTTCTTTCTTCTTTCTTACTTCTTTCTTACTTCTTTCTTCTTTCTTCTTTCTTTCTTCTTTCTTTCTTACTTCTTTCTCACTTCTTTCTTACTTCTTTCTTACTTCTTTCTTACTTCTTTCTTCATTCCTTCTTACTTCTTTCTTACTTCTTTCTTACTTCTTTCTTACTTCTTTCTTACTTCTTTCTTACTTCTTTCTTACTTCTTTTTTTCTTCTTTCTTACTTCTTTCACACTTCTTTCTTACTTCTTTCTTTCTTCTTTTTTCTTCTTTCTTACTTCTTTCTTTCTCCTTTCTTAATTCTTTCTTACTTCTTTCTTACTTCTTTCTTCTTTCTTTCTTACTTCTTTCTTACTTCTTTCTTACTTCTTTCTTACTTCTTTCTTACTTCTTTCTTACTTCTTTCTTACTTCTTTCTTCATTCCTTTTTACTTCTTTCTTACTCCTTTCTTACTTCTTTCTTTCTTACTTCTTTCTTACTTCTTTCATACTTCTTTCTTCTTTCTTACTTCTTTCTTCTTTCTTTCTTACTTCTTTCTTACTTCTTTCTTACTTTTTTCTTACTTCTTTCTTACTTCTTTCTTACTTCTTTCTAACTTCTTTCCTACTTCTTTCTTACTTCTTTCTTCATTCCTTCTTACTTCTTTCTTACTTCTTTCTTACTTCTTTCTTTCTCACTTCTTTCTTACTTCTTTCGTACTTCATTCTTACTTCTTTATTACTTCTTTCTTTCTTCTTTCTTACTTGTTTCTTCTTTCTTTCTTACTTCTTTCTTACTTCTTTTTTTCTTCTTTCTTACTTCTTTCTTTCTTCTTTCTTACTTCTTTCTTACTTCTTTCTTAGCTCTTTCTTACTTCTTTCTTTCTTCTTTCTTCTTTCTTTCTTACTTCTTTCTTCTTTATTTCCTACTTCTTTCTTATTTCTTTCTTTCTTCTTTCTTACTTCTTTCTTTATTCTTTCTTACTTCTTTCATATTTCTTTCGTCTTTCTTTCTTACTTCTTTCTTCTTTCTTTCTTACTTCTTTCTTACTTCCTTCTTACCTCTTTCTTACTTCTTTCTTACTTCTTTCTTACTTCTTTCTTACTTCTTTCTTTCTTACTTCTTTCTTACTTCTTTCTTACTTCTTTCTTACTTCTTTCTTTCTTCTTTCTTACTTCTTTCTTACTTCTTAATTCTTTCTTACTTCTTTCTTACTTCTTTCTTTCTTCTTTCTTACTCCTTTCTTACTTCTTTCTTACTTCATTCTAACTACTTTTTTCTTCTTTCTTACTTCTTTCTTGCTTCTTTCTTTCTTCTTTCTTTCTTCTTTCTTTCTTACCTCTTTCTTACTTCTTTCTTACTTCTTTCTTACTTCTTTCTTACTTATTTCTTACTTCTTTCTAACTTCTTTCTTACTTCTTTCTTACTTCTTTCTTACTTCTTTCTTTCTTCTTTCTTCTTTCTTACTTCTTTCTTACTTCTTTCTTACTTCTTTCTTCATTCCTTCTTACTTCTTTCTTTCTTCTTTCTTACTTCTTTCTTACTTCTTTCTTACTTCTTTCTTTCTTACTTCTTTCTTACTTCTTTATTACTTCTTTCTAACTTCTTTTTTCTTCTTTCTTATTTCTTTCTTACTTCTTTCTTACTTCTTTCTTAGTTCTTTCTTCTTTCTTACTTCTTTCTTACTTCTTTCTTACTTCTTTCTTTCTTACTTCTTTCTTACTTCTTTCGTACTTCTTTCTTACTTCTTTCTTACTTCTTTCTTTCTTCTTTCTTACTTCTTTCTTCATTCTTTCTTACTTCTTTCTTACTTCTTTTTTTCTTCTTTCTTACTTCTTTCTTTCTTCTTTCTTACTTCTTTCTTACTTCTTTCTTACTTCTTTCTTACTTCTTTCTTACTTCTTTCTTTCTTCTTTCTTACTCCTTTCTTACTTCTTTCTTACTTCATTCTAACTACTTTTTTCTTCTTTCTTACTTCTTTCTTACTTCTTTCTTCTTTCTTACATCTTTCTTACTTCTAACTTTCTTCTATTTTACTTCTTTCTTTCTTCTTTCTTAATTCTTTCTTTCTTCTTTCTTACTTCTTTCTTGCTTCTTTATTACTTCTTTCTTACTTCTTCTTTCTTTCTTCTTTCTTACTTCTTTCTTACTTCTTTCTTACTTCTTTCTAATTTCTTTTTTATCTTTCTTACTTCTTTCTTACTTCTTTCTTACTTCTTTCTTACTTCTTTCTTCTTTCTTTCTTCTTTCTTCTTTCTTTCTTGTTTCTTTCTTCATTCCTTCTTACTTCTTTCTTACTTCTTTCTTACTTCTTTCTTACTTCTTTCTTACTTCTTTTTTTCTTCTTTCTTACTTCTTTTTCTCTTCTTTCTTACTTCTTTCTTTCTTCTGTCTTACTTCTTTCTAACTTCTTTTTTCTTCTTTCTTACTTCTTTCTTACTTCTTTCTTACTTCTTTCTTCTTTCTTTCTTCTTTCTTACTTCTTTCTTCTTTCTTACTTCTTTCTTACTTCTTTCTTCTTTCTTCTTTCTTTCTTCTTTCTTTCTTACTTCTTTCTCACTTCTTTCTTACTTCTTTCTTACTTCTTTCTTACTTCTTTCTTCATTCCTTCTTACTTCTTTCTTACTTCTTTCTTACTTCTTTCTTACTTCTTTCTTACTTCTTTCTTACTTCTTTTTTTCTTCTTTCTTACTTCTTTCACACTTCTTTCTTACTTCTTTCTTTCTTCTTTTTTCTTCTTTCTTACTTCTTTCTTTCTCCTTTCTTAATTCTTTCTTACTTCTTTCTTACTTCTTTCTTCTTTCTTTCTTACTTCTTTCTTACTTCTTTCTTACTTCTTTCTTACTTCTTTCTTACTTCTTTCTTACTTCTTTCTTCATTCCTTTTTACTTCTTTCTTACTCCTTTCTTTCTTCTTTCTTTCTTACTTCTTTCTTACTTCTTTCATACTTCTTTCTTCTTTCTTACTTCTTTCTTCTTTCTTTCTTACTTCTTTCTTACTTCTTTCTTACTTTTTTCTTACTTCTTTCTTACTTCTTTCTTACTTCTTTCTAACTTCTTTCCTACTTCTTTCTTACTTCTTTCTTCATTCCTTCTTACTTCTTTCTTACTTCTTTCTTACTTCTTTCTTTCTCACTTCTTTCTTACTTCTTTCGTACTTCATTCTTACTTCTTTATTACTTCTTTCTTTCTTCTTTCTTACTTGTTTCTTCTTTCTTTCTTACTTCTTTCTTACTTCTTTTTTTCTTCTTTCTTACTTCTTTCTTTCTTCTTTCTTACTTCTTTCTTACTTCTTTCTTACCTCTTTCTTACTTCTTTCTTTCTTCTTTCTTCTTTCTTTCTTACTTCTTTCTTCTTTATTTCCTACTTCTTTCTTATTTCTTTCTTTCTTCTTTCTTACTTCTTTCTTTATTCTTTCTTACTTCTTTCATATTTCTTTCGTCTTTCTTTCTTACTTCTTTCTTCTTTCTTTCTTACTTCTTTCTTACTTCCTTCTTACCTCTTTCTTACTTCTTTCTTACTTCTTTCTTACTTCTTTCTTACTTCTTTCTTTCTTACTTCTTTCTTACTTCTTTCTTACTTCTTTCTTACTTCTTTCTTTCTTCTTTCTTACTTCTTTCTTACTTCTTAATTCTTTCTTACTTCTTTCTTACTTCTTTCTTTCTTCTTTCTTACTCCTTTCTTACTTCTTTCTTACTTCATTCTAACTTCTTTTTTCTTCTTTCTTACTTCTTTCTTGCTTCTTTCTTTCTTCTTTCTTTCTTCTTTCTTTCTTACCTCTTTCTTACTTCTTTCTTACTTCTTTCTTACTTCTTTCTTACTTATTTCTTACTTCTTTCTAACTTCTTTCTTACTTCTTTCTTACTTCTTTCTAACTTCTTTCTTACTTCTTTCTTACTTCTTTCTTACTTCTTTCTTTCTTACATCTTTCTTACTTCTAACTTTCTTCTATTTTACTACTTTCTTTCTTCTTTCTTATTTCTTTCTTACTTCTTTCTTACTTCTTTCTTACTTCTTTCTTACTTCTTTCTTTCTTCTTTCTTACTACTTTCTTACTTCTTTCTTACTTCTTTCTAACTTCTTTGTTCTTCTTTCTTACTTCTTTCTTACTTCTTTCTTACTTCTTTCTTACTTCTTTCTTCTTTCTTACTTCTTTCTTTCTTCTTTCTTACTTCTTTCTTTCCTCTTTCTTACTTCTTTCATACTTCTTTCTTACTTCTTTCTAAGTTCTTTTTTCTTCTTTCTTACTTCTTTCTTCTTTCTTACTTCTTTCTTACTTCTTTCTTACTTCTTTCTTTCTTACTTCTTTCTTACTTCTTTCTTACTTCTTTCTTCTTTCTTTCTTACTTCTTTCTTACTTCTTTTTTACTTCTTTCTTCTTTCTTACTTCTTTCTTTCTTCTTTCTTACTTCTTTCTTTCTTCTTTCTTACTTCTTTCATACTTCTTTCTTACTTCTTTCTAACTTCTTTTTTCTTCTTCCTTACTTCTTTCTTACTTCTTTCTTACTTCTTTCTTACTTCTTTCTTCTTTCTTTCTTACTTCTTTCTTATTTCTTTCTTACTTCTTTCTTACTTCTTTCTGACTTCTTTCTTCTTTCTTACTTCTTTCTTACTTCTTTCTTACTTCTTTCTTTCTTACTTCTTTCTTACTTCTTTCGTACTTCTTTCTTACTTCTTTCTTACTTCTTTCTTACTTCTTTCTCTCTTCTTTCTTACTTCTTTCTTCTTTCTTTCTTACTTCTTTCTTTCTTCTTTCTTACTACTTTCTTACTTCTTTCTTACTTCTTTCTTACTTCTTTCTTACTTCTTTCTTACTTCTTTCTTTCTTCTTTCTTACTTCTTTCTTTCTTCTTTCTTCTTTTTTCTTACAGCTTTCTTCATTCCTTCTTACTTCTCTCTTACTTCTTTCTTACTTCTTTCTTACTTCATTCTTACTTCTTTCTTACTTCTTTCTTACTTCTTTCTTACTTCTTTCTTACTTCTTTCTTCTATCTTTCTTTCTTCTTTCTTACTTCTTTCTTCTTTCTTTCTTACTTCTTTCTTACTTCTTTCTTACTTCTTTCTTACTTTTTTCTTTCTTCTTTCTTTCTTCTTTCTTACTTCTTTTTTTCTTCTTTCTTACTTCTTTCTTCTTTCTATCTCACTTCTTTCTTACTTCTTTCTTACTTCTTTCTTACCTCTTTCTTACTTCTTTCTTTCTTCTTTTTTCTTTCTTTCTTACTTCTTTCTTCTTTCTTTCCTACTTCATTCTTTCTTCTTTCTTTCTTCTTTCTTACTTCTTTCTTTCTTCTTTCTTACTTCTTTCATACTTCTTCCTTCTTTCTTTCTTACTTCTTTCTTCTTTCTTTCTTACTTCTTTTTACTTCTTTCTTACTTCTTTCTTACTTCTTTCTTACTTCTTTCTTACTTCTTTCTTTCTTACTTCTTTCTTACTTCTTTCTTACTTCTTTCTTACTTCTTTCCTACTTCTTTCTTACTTCATTCTAACTTCTTATTTCTTCTTTCTTACTTCTTTCTTACTTCTTTCTTACTTCTTTCTTTCTTACTTCTTTCTTACTTCTTTCTTACTTCTTTCTTACTTCTTTCTTACTTCTTTCTTACTTCTTTCTTCTTTCTTTCTTACTTCTTTCTTACTTCTTTCTTCTTTCTTTCTTACTTCTTTCTTACTTCTTTCTTACTTCTTTCTTACTTCTTTCTTACTTCTTTCTTACTTCTTTCTTCCTTCTTTCTTACTTCTTTCTTACTTCTTTCTTCTTTCTTTCCTACTTCTTTCTTACTTCTTTCTTTCTTCTTTCCTACTTCTTTCTTTCTTCTTTCTTACTTCTTTCATACTTCTTCCTTCTTTCTTTCTTACTTCTTTCTTCTTTCTTTCTTACTTCTTTCTTACTTCTTTCTTACTTCTTTCTTCTTTCTTTCTTACTTATTTCTTACTTCTTTCTTACTTCTTTCTTACTTCTTTCTTTCTTCTTTCTTCTTTCTTTCTTACTTCTTTCTTACTTCTTTCTTACTTCTTTTTTTCTTCATTCTTTCTTCTTTCTTACTTCTTTCTTACTTCTTTCTTACTTCTTTCTTACTTCTTTCTTCTTTCTTTCTTACTTCTTTCTTACTTCTTTTTACTTCTTTCTTACTTCTTTCTTACTTCTTTCTTACTTCTTTCTTCATTCCTTCTTACTTCTTTCTTACTTCCTTCTTACTTCTTTCTTACCTCTTTCTTACTTCTTTCTTTCCTCTTTTTTCTTTCTTTCTTACTTCTTTCTTCTTTCTTTCCTACTTCTTTCTTTCTTCTTTCTTTCTTCTTTCTTACTTCTTTCTTTCTTCTTTCTTACTTCTTTCATACTTCTTCCTTCTTTCTTTCTTACTTCTTTCTTCTTTCTTTCTTACTTCTTTCTTACTTCTTTCTTACTTCTTTCTTACTTCTTTCTTACTTCTTTCTTACTTCTTTCTTCTTTCTTTCTTACATCTTTCTTACTTCTAACTTTCTTCTATTTTAGTTCTTTCTTTCTTCTTCCTTAATTCTTTCTTTCTTCTTTCTTACTTCTTTCTTACTTCTTTCTTACTTCTTTCTTACTTCTTTCTTCTTTCTAACTTCTTTCTTACTTCTTTCTTCATTCCTTCTTACTTCGTTCTTACTTCTTTCTTACTTCTTTCTTACTTCTTTCTTACTTCTTTCTTACTTCTTTCTTCTTTCTTTCTTCTTTCTTACTTCTTTCTTACTTCTATCTTACTTCTTTCTTACTTCTTTCTTCTTTCTATCTCACTTCTTTCTTACTTCTTTCTTACTTCTTTCTTACCTCTTTCTTACTTCTTTCTTTCTTCTTTTTTCTTTCTTTCTTACTTCTTTCTTCTTTCTTTCTTCTTTCTTACTTCTTTCTTACTTCTATCTTACTTCTTTCTTACTTCTTTCTTCTATCTCACTTCTTTCTTACTTCTTTCTTTCTTCTTTCTTACTTCTTTCTTTCTTCTTTCTTACTTCTTTCTTTCTTCTTTCTTACTTCTTTCTAACTTCTTTCTTACTTCTTTCTAAGTTCTTTTTTCTTCTTTCTTACTTCTTTCTTACTTCTTTCTTACTTCTTTCTTACTTCTTTCTTCATTCCTTCTTACTTCTTTCTTACTTCGTTCTTACTTCTTTCTTACTTCTTTCTTACTTCTTTCTTACTTCTTTCTTACTTCTTTCTTACTTCTTTTTTTCTTCTTTCTTACTTCTTTCATACTTCTTTCTTACTTCTTTCTTTCTTCTTTCTTACTTCTTTCTTCTTTCTTTCTTCTTTTTTCTTCTTTCTTTCTTCTTTCTAACTTCTTTCTTACTTCTTTCTTACTTCTTTCTTACTTCTTTCTTACTTCTCTTTTTCTTCTTTCTTACTTCTTTCATACTTCTTTCTTACTTCTTTTTTTCTTCTTTCTTACTTCTTTCTTTCTTCTTTCTTACTTCTTTCTTACTTCTTTCTTACCTCTTTCTTACTTCTTTCTTTCTTCTTTCTTCTTTCTTTCTTACTTCTTTCTTCTTTATTTCCTACTTCTTTCTTATTTCTTTCTTTCTTCTTTCTTACTTCTTTCTTTATTCTTTCTTACTTCTTTCATATTTCTTTCGTCTTTCTTTCTTACTTCTTTCTTCTTTCTTTCTTACTTCTTTCTTACTTCCTTCTTACCTCTTTCTTACTTCTTTCTTACTTCTTTCTTACTTCTTTCTTACTTCTTTCTTTCTTACTTCTTTCTTACTTCTTTCTTACTTCTTTCTTTCTTCTTTCTTACTTCTTTCTTACTTCTTAATTCTTTCTTACTTCTTTCTTACTTCTTTCTTTCTTCTTTCTTACTCCTTTCTTACTTCTTTCTTACTTCATTCTAACTTCTTTTTTCTTCTTTCTTACTTCTTTCTTGCTTCTTTCTTTCTTCTTTCTTTCTTCTTTCTTTCTTACCTCTTTCTTACTTCTTTCTTACTTCTTTCTTACTTCTTTCTTACTTATTTCTTACTTCTTTCTAACTTCTTTCTTACTTCTTTCTTACTTCTTTCTTACTTCTTTCTTTCTTCTTTCTTCTTTCTTACTTCTTTCTTACTTCTTTCTTACTTCTTTCTTCATTCCTTCTTACTTCTTTCTTTCTTCTTTCTTACTTCTTTCTTACTTCTTTCTTACTTCTTTCTTTCTTACTTCTTTCTTACTTCTTTATTACTTCTTTCTAACTTCTTTTTTCTTCTTTCTTATTTCTTTCTTACTTCTTTCTTACTTCTTTCTTAGTTCTTTCTTCTTTCTTACTTCTTTCTTACTTCTTTCTTACTTCTTTCTTTCTTACTTCTTTCTTACTTCTTTCGTACTTCTTTCTTACTTCTTTCTTACTTCTTTCTTTCTTCTTTCTTACTTCTTTCTTCATTCTTTCTTACTTCTTTCTTACTTCTTTTTTTCTTCTTTCTTACTTCTTTCTTTCTTCTTTCTTACTTCTTTCTTACTTCTTTCTTACTTCTTTCTTACTTCTTTCTTACTTCTTTCTTACTTCTTTCTTACTTCTTTCTTACTTCTTTCTTTCTTCTTTCTTACTCCTTTCTTACTTCTTTCTTACTTCATTCTAACTACTTTTTTCCTCTTTCTTACTTCTTTCTTACTTCTTTCTTCTTTCTTACATCTTTCTTACTTCTAACTTTCTTCTATTTTACTTCTTTCTTTCTTCTTTCTTAATTCTTTCTTTCTTCTTTCTTACTTCTTTCTTGCTTCTTTATTACTTCTTTCTTACTTCTTCTTTCTTTCTTCTTTCTTACTTCTTTCTTACTTCTTTCTTACTTCTTTCTAATTTCTTTTTTCTTCTTTCTTACTTCTTTCTTACTTCTTTCTTACTTCTTTCTTACTTCTTTCTTCTTTCTTTCTTCTTTCTTCTTTCTTTCTTGTTTCTTTCTTCATTCCTTCTTACTTCTTTCTTACTTCTTTCTTACTTCTTTCTTACTTCTTTCTTACTTCTTTTTTTCTTCTTTCTTACTTCTTTTTCTCTTCTTTCTTACTTCTTTCTTTCTTCTGTCTTACTTCTTTCTAACTTCTTTTTTCTTCTTTCTTACTTCTTTCTTACTTCTTTCTTACTTCTTTCTTACTTCTTTCTTCTTTCTTTCTTCTTTCTTACTTCTTTCTTCTTTCTTACTTCTTTCTTACTTCTTTCTTCTTTCTTCTTTCTTTCTTCTTTCTTTCTTACTTCTTTCTCACTTCTTTCTTACTTCTTTCTTACTTCTTTCTTACTTCTTTCTTCATTCCTTCTTACTTCTTTCTTACTTCTTTCTTCTTTCTTTCTTACTTCTTTCTTACTTCTTTCTTACTTCTTTCTTACTTCTTTCTTACTTCTTTCTTACTTCTTTCTTCATTCCTTTTTACTTCTTTCTTACTCCTTTCTTACTTCTTTCTTTCTTACTTCTTTCTTACTTCTTTCATACTTCTTTCTTCTTTCTTACTTCTTTCTTCTTTCTTTCTTACTTCTTTCTTACTTCTTTCTTACTTTTTTCTTACTTCTTTCTTACTTCTTTCTTACTTCTTTCTAACTTCTTTCCTACTTCTTTCTTACTTCTTTCTTCATTCCTTCTTACTTCTTTCTTACTTCTTTCTTACTTCTTTCTTTCTCACTTCTTTCTTACTTCTTTCGTACTTCATTCTTACTTCTTTATTACTTCTTTCTTTCTTCTTTCTTACTTGTTTCTTCTTTCTTTCTTACTTCTTTCTTACTTCTTTTTTTCTTCTTTCTTACTTCTTTCTTTCTTCTTTCTTACTTCTTTCTTACTTCTTTCTTACCTCTTTCTTACTTCTTTCTTTCTTCTTTCTTCTTTCTTTCTTACTTCTTTCTTCTTTATTTCCTACTTCTTTCTTATTTCTTTCTTTCTTCTTTCTAACTTCTTTCTTACTTCTTTCTTACTTCTTTCTTACTTCTTTCTTACTTCTCTTTTTCTTCTTTCTTACTTCTTTCATACTTCTTTCTTACTTCTTTTTTTCTTCTTTCTTACTTCTTTCTTTCTTCTTTCTTACTTCTTTCTTACTTCTTTCTTACCTCTTTCTTACTTCTTTCTTTCTTCTTTCTTCTTTCTTTCTTACTTCTTTCTTCTTTATTTCCTACTTCTTTCTTATTTCTTTCTTTCTTCTTTCTTACTTCTTTCTTTATTCTTTCTTACTTCTTTCATATTTCTTTCGTCTTTCTTTCTTACTTCTTTCTTCTTTCTTTCTTACTTCTTTCTTACTTCCTTCTTACCTCTTTCTTACTTCTTTCTTACTTCTTTCTTACTTCTTTCTTACTTCTTTCTTTCTTACTTCTTTCTTACTTCTTTCTTACTTCTTTCTTTCTTCTTTCTTACTTCTTTCTTACTTCTTAATTCTTTCTTACTTCTTTCTTACTTCTTTCTTTCTTCTTTCTTACTCCTTTCTTACTTCTTTCTTACTTCATTCTAACTTCTTTTTTCTTCTTTCTTACTTCTTTCTTGCTTCTTTCTTTCTTCTTTCTTTCTTCTTTCTTTCTTACCTCTTTCTTACTTCTTTCTTACTTCTTTCTTACTTCTTTCTTACTTATTTCTTACTTCTTTCTAACTTCTTTCTTACTTCTTTCTTACTTCTTTCTTACTTCTTTCTTTCTTCTTTCTTCTTTCTTACTTCTTTCTTACTTCTTTCTTACTTCTTTCTTCATTCCTTCTTACTTCTTTCTTTCTTCTTTCTTACTTCTTTCTTACTTCTTTCTTACTTCTTTCTTTCTTACTTCTTTCTTACTTCTTTATTACTTCTTTCTAACTTCTTTTTTCTTCTTTCTTATTTCTTTCTTACTTCTTTCTTACTTCTTTCTTAGTTCTTTCTTCTTTCTTACTTCTTTCTTACTTCTTTCTTACTTCTTTCTTTCTTACTTCTTTCTTACTTCTTTCGTACTTCTTTCTTACTTCTTTCTTACTTCTTTCTTTCTTCTTTCTTACTTCTTTCTTCATTCTTTCTTACTTCTTTCTTACTTATTTTTTTCTTCTTTCTTACTTCTTTCTTTCTTCTTTCTTACTTCTTTCTTACTTCTTTCTTACTTCTTTCTTACTTCTTTCTTACTTCTTTCTTACTTCTTTCTTACTTCTTTCTTACTTCTTTCTTTCTTCTTTCTTACTCCTTTCTTACTTCTTTCTTACTTCATTCTAACTACTTTTTTCCTCTTTCTTACTTCTTTCTTACTTCTTTCTTCTTTCTTACATCTTTCTTACTTCTAACTTTCTTCTATTTTACTTCTTTCTTTCTTCTTTCTTAATTCTTTCTTTCTTCTTTCTTACTTCTTTCTTGCTTCTTTATTACTTCTTTCTTACTTCTTCTTTCTTTCTTCTTTCTTACTTCTTTCTTACTTCTTTCTTACTTCTTTCTAATTTCTTTTTTCTTCTTTCTTACTTCTTTCTTACTTCTTTCTTACTTCTTTCTTACTTCTTTCTTCTTTCTTTCTTCTTTCTTCTTTCTTTCTTGTTTCTTTCTTCATTCCTTCTTACTTCTTTCTTACTTCTTTCTTACTTCTTTCTTACTTCTTTCTTACTTCTTTTTTTCTTCTTTCTTACTTCTTTTTCTCTTCTTTCTTACTTCTTTCTTTCTTCTGTCTTACTTCTTTCTAACTTCTTTTTTCTTCTTTCTTACTTCTTTCTTACTTCTTTCTTACTTCTTTCTTACTTCTTTCTTCTTTCTTTCTTCTTTCTTACTTCTTTCTTCTTTCTTACTTCTTTCTTACTTCTTTCTTCTTTCTTCTTTCTTTCTTCTTTCTTTCTTACTTCTTTCTCACTTCTTTCTTACTTCTTTCTTACTTCTTTCTTACTTCTTTCTTCATTCCTTCTTACTTCTTTCTTACTTCTTTCTTCTTTCTTTCTTACTTCTTTCTTACTTCTTTCTTACTTCTTTCTTACTTCTTTCTTACTTCTTTCTTACTTCTTTCTTCATTCCTTTTTACTTCTTTCTTACTCCTTTCTTACTTCTTTCTTTCTTACTTCTTTCTTACTTCTTTCATACTTCTTTCTTCTTTCTTACTTCTTTCTTCTTTCTTTCTTACTTCTTTCTTACTTCTTTCTTACTTTTTTCTTACTTCTTTCTTACTTCTTTCTTACTTCTTTCTAACTTCTTTCCTACTTCTTTCTTACTTCTTTCTTCATTCCTTCTTACTTCTTTCTTACTTCTTTCTTACTTCTTTCTTTCTCACTTCTTTCTTACTTCTTTCGTACTTCATTCTTACTTCTTTATTACTTCTTTCTTTCTTCTTTCTTACTTGTTTCTTCTTTCTTTCTTACTTCTTTCTTACTTCTTTTTTTCTTCTTTCTTACTTCTTTCTTTCTTCTTTCTTACTTCTTTCTTACTTCTTTCTTACCTCTTTCTTACTTCTTTCTTTCTTCTTTCTTCTTTCTTTCTTACTTCTTTCTTCTTTATTTCCTACTTCTTTCTTATTTCTTTCTTTCTTCTTTCTTACTTCTTTCTTTATTCTTTCTTACTTCTTTCATATTTCTTTCGTCTTTCTTTCTTACTTCTTTCTTCTTTCTTTCTTACTTCTTTCTTACTTCCTTCTTACCTCTTTCTTACTTCTTTCTTACTTCTTTCTTACTTCTTTCTTACTTCTTTCTTTCTTACTTCTTTCTTACTTCTTTCTTACTTCTTTCTTACTTCTTTCTTTCTTCTTTCTTACTTCTTTCTTACTTCTTAATTCTTTCTTACTTCTTTCTTACTTCTTTCTTTCTTCTTTCTTACTCCTTTCTTACTTCTTTCTTACTTCATTCTAACTTCTTTTTTCTTCTTTCTTACTTCTTTCTTGCTTCTTTCTTTCTTCTTTCTTTCTTCTTTCTTTCTTTCCTCTTTCTTACTTCTTTCTTACTTCTTTCTTACTTCTTTCTTACTTATTTCTTACTTCTTTCTAACTTCTTTCTTACTTCTTTCTTACTTCTTTCTAACTTCTTTCTTACTTCTTTCTTACTTCTTTCTTACTTCTTTCTTTCTTACATCTTTCTTACTTCTAACTTTCTTCTATTTTACTACTTTCTTTCTTCTTTCTTATTTCTTTCTTACTTCTTTCTTACTTCTTTCTTACTTCTTTCTTACTTCTTTCTTCTTTCTTACTTCTTTCTTACTACTTTCTTTCTTACTTCTTTCTTACTTCTTTCTTACTTCTTTCTTACTTCTTTCTTCTTTCTTTCTTACTTCTTTCTTACTTCTTTTTTACTTCTTTCTTCTTTCTTACTTCTTTCTTTCTTCTTTCTTACTTCTTTCATACTTCTTTCTTACTTCTTTCTAAACTTCTTTTTTCTTCATTCTTACTTCTTTCTTACTTCTTTCTTACTTCTTTCTTACTTCTTTCTTCTTTCTTTCTTACTTCTTTCTTATTTCTTTCTTACTTCTTTCTTACTTCTTTCTGACTTCTTTCTTCTTTCTTACTTCTTTCTTACTTCTTTCTTACTTCTTTCTTTCTTACTTCTTTCTTACTTCTTTCTTCTTTCTTTCTTACTTCTTTCTTACTTCTTTCTTTCTTCTTTCTTACTTTTTTCTTCTTTCTTTCTTACTTCTTTCTTACTTCTTTTTTTCCTCTTTCTCACTTCTTTCTTTCTTCTTTCTTACTTCTTTCTTACTTCTTTCTTACTTCTTTCTTACTTCTTTCTTACTTCTTTCTTACTTCTTTCTTACTACTTTCTTACTTCATTCTTACTTCTTTCTTACTTCTTTCTTACTTCTTTCTTACTTCTTTCTTACTTCTTTCTTCTATCTTTCTTTCTTCTTTCTTACTTCTTTCTTTCTTCTTTCTTACTTCTTTCTTTCTTCTTTCTTACTTCTTTCTTTCTTCTTTTTTACTTCTTTCTAACTTCTTTCTTACTTCTTTCTAAGTTCTTTTTTCTTCTTTCTTACTTCTTTCTTCTTTCTTACTTCTTTCTTACTTCTTTCTTACTTCTTTCTTTCTTACTTCTTTCTTACTTCTTTCTTACTTCTTTCTTCTTTCTTTCTTACTTCTTTCTTACTTCTTTTTTACTTCTTTCTTCTTTCTTACTTCTTTCTTTCTTCTTTCTTACTTCTTTCTTTCTTCTTTCTTACTTCTTTCATACTTCTTTCTTACTTCTTTCTAACTTCTTTTTTCTTCTTCCTTACTTCTTTCTTACTTCTTTCTTACTTCTTTCTTCTTTCTTTCTTACTTCTTTCTTATTTCTTTCTTACTTCTTTCTTACTTCTTTCTGACTTCTTTCTTCTTTCTTACTTCTTTCTTACTTCTTTCTTACTTCTTTCTTTCTTACTTCTTTCTTACTTCTTTCGTACTTCTTTCTTACTTCTTTCTTACTTCTTTCTTACTTCTTTCTCTCTTCTTTCTTACTTCTTTCTTCTTTCTTTCTTACTTCTTTCTTACTTCTTTTTTTCTTCTTTCTTACTTCTGTCTTTCTTCTTTCTTACTACTTTCTTACTTCTTTCTTACTTCTTTCTTACTTCTTTCTTACTTCTTTCTTTCTTCTTTCTTACTTCTTTCTTTCTTCTTTCTTCTTTTTTCTTACAGCTTTCTTCATTCCTTCTTACTTCTCTCTTACTTCTTTCTTACTTCTTTCTTACTTCATTCTTACTTCTTTCTTACTTCTTTCTTACTTCTTTCTTACTTCTTTCTTACTTCTTTCTTCTATCTTTCTTTCTTCTTTCTTACTTCTTTCTTCTTTCTTTCTTACTTCTTTCTTACTTCTTTCTTACTTCTTTCTTACTTTTTTCTTTCTTCTTTCTTTCTTCTTTCTTACTTCTTTTTTTCTTCTTTCTTACTTCTTTCTTCTTTCTATCTCACTTCTTTCTTACTTCTTTCTTACTTCTTTCTTACCTCTTTCTTACTTCTTTCTTTCTTCTTTTTTCTTTCTTTCTTACTTCTTTCTTCTTTCTTTCCTACTTCATTCTTTCTTCTTTCTTTCTTCTTTCTTACTTCTTTCTTTCTTCTTTCTTACTTCTTTCATACTTCTTCCTTCTTTCTTTCTTACTTCTTTCTTCTTTCTTTCTTACTTCTTTTTACTTCTTTCTTACTTCTTTCTTACTTCTTTCTTACTTCTTTCTTACTTCTTTCTTTCTTACTTCTTTCTTACTTCTTTCTTACTTCTTTCTTACTTCTTTCCTACTTCTTTCTTACTTCATTCTAACTTCTTATTTCTTCTTTCTTACTTCTTTCTTACTTCTTTCTTACTTCTTTCTTTCTTACTTCTTTCTTACTTCTTTCTTACTTCTTTCTTACTTCTTTCTTACTTCTTTCTTACTTCTTTCTTCTTTCTTTCTTACTTCTTTCTTACTTCTTTCTTACTTCTTTCTTACTTCTTTCTTACTTCTTTCTTCCTTCTTTCTTACTTCTTTCTTACTTCTTTCTTCTTTCTTTCCTACTTCTTTCTTACTTCTTTCTTTCTTCTTTCCTACTTCTTTCTTTCTTCTTTCTTACTTCTTTCATACTTCTTCCTTCTTTCTTTCTTACTTCTTTCTTCTTTCTTTCTTACTTCTTTCTTACTTCTTTCTTACTTCTTTCTTCTTTCTTTCTTACTTATTTCTTACTTCTTTCTTACTTCTTTCTTACTTCTTTCTTTCTTCTTTCTTCTTTCTTTCTTACTTCTTTCTTACTTCTTTTTTTCTTCATTCTTACTTCTTTCATAATTCTTTCTTACTTCTTTCTTTCTTCTTTCTTACTTCTTTCTTACTTCTTTCTTACTTCTTTCTTACTTCTTTCTTCTTTCTTTCTTACTTCTTTCTTACTTCTTTTTACTTCTTTCTTACTTCTTTCTTACTTCTTTCTTACTTCTTTATTCATTCCTTCTTACTTCTTTCTTACTTCCTTCTTACTTCCTTCTTACTTCTTTCTTACCTCTTTCTTACTTATTTCTTTCCTCTTTTTTCTTTCTTTCTTACTTCTTTCTTCTTTCTTTCCTACTTCTTTCTTTCTTCTTTCTTTCTTCTTTCTTACTTCTTTCTTTCTTCTTTCTTACTTCTTTCATACTTCTTCCTTCTTTCTTTCTTAGTTCTTTCTTCTTTCTTTCTTACTTCTTTCTTACTTCTTTCTTACTTCTTTCTTACTTCTTTCTTACTTCTTTCTTACTTCTTTCTTCTTTCTTTCTTACATCTTTCTTACTTCTAACTTTCTTCTATTTTAGTTCTTTCTTTCTTCTTCCTTAATTCTTTCTTTCTTCTTTCTTACTTCTTTCTTACTTCTTTCTTACTTCTTTCTTACTTCTTTCTTCTTTCTAACTTCTTTCTTACTTCTTTCTTCATTCCTTCTTACTTCGTTCTTACTTCTTTCTTACTTCTTTCTTACTTCTTTCTTACTTCTTTCTTACTTCTTTCTTCTTTCTTTCTTCTTTCTTACTTCTTTCTTACTTCTATCTTACTTCTTTCTTACTTCTTTCTTCTTTCTATCTCACTTCTTTCTTACTTCTTTCTTACTTCTTTCTTACCTCTTTCTTACTTCTTTCTTTCTTCTTTTTCTTTCTTTCTTACTTCTTTCTTCTTTCTTTCTTCTTTCTTACTTCTTTCTTACTTCTATCTTACTTCTTTCTTAGTTCTTTCTTCTATCTCACTTCTTTCTTACTTCTTTCTTTCTTCTTTCTTACTTCTTTCTTTCTTCTTTCTTACTTCTTTCTTTCTTCTTTCTTACTTCTTTCTAACTTCTTTCTTACTTCTTTCTAAGTTCTTTTTTCTTCTTTCTTACTTCTTTCTTACTTCTTTCTTACTTCTTTCTTACTTCTTTCTTCATTCCTTCTTACTTCTTTCTTACTTCGTTCTTACTTCTTTCTTACTTCTTTCTTACTTCTTTCTTACTTCTTTCTTACTTCTTTCTTACTTCTTTCTTACTTCTTTTTTTCTTCTTTCTTACTTCTTTCATACTTCTTTCTTACTTCTTTCTTTCTTCTTTCTTACTTCTTTCTTCTTTCTTTCTTCTTTTTTCTTCTTTCTTTCTTCTTTCTAACTTCTTTCTTACTTCTTTCTTACTTCTTTCTTACTTCTTTCATACTTCTTTCTTCTTTCTTACTTCTTTCTTCTTTCTTTCTTACTTCTTTCTTACTTCTTTCTTACTTTTTTCTTACTTCTTTCTTACTTCTTTCTTACTTCTTTCTATCTTCTTTCCTACTTCTTTCTTACTTCTTTCTTCATTCCTTCTTACTTCTTTCTTACTTCTTTCTTACTTCTTTCTAACTTCTTTCTTACTTCTTTCTTACTTCTTTCTTACTTCTTTCTTTCTTACTTCTTTCTTACTTCTTTCATACTTCTTTCTTCTTTCTTACTTCTTTCTTCTTTCTTTCTTACTTCTTTCTTACATCTTTCTTACTTCTTTCTTACTTCTTTCTTAATTCTTTCATACTTCTTTCTTACTTCTTTCTTTCTTCTTTCTTACTTCTTTCTTCTTTCTTTCTTCTTTTTTCTTCTTTCTTTCTTCTTTCTTACTTATTCCTTACTTCTTTCTTACTTCTTTCTTCTTTCTTTCTTCTTTTTTCTTCTTTCTTACTTCTTTCTTACTTCTTTCTTTCTTCTTTCTTTCTTCTTTCTTTCTTACCTCTTTCTTACTTCTTTCTTACTTCTTTCTTACTTCTTTCTTACTTCTTTCTTACTTATTTCTTACTTCTTTCTAACTTCTTTCTTACTTCTTTCTTACTTCTTTCTAACTTCTTTCTTACTTCTTTCTTACTTCTTTCTTACTTCTTTCTCTCTTACTTCTTTCTTACTTCTTTCATACTTCTTTGTTCTTTCTTACTTCTTTCTTCTTTCTTTCTTACTTCTTTCTTACTTCTTTCTTACTTTTTTCTTACTTCTTTCTTACTTCTTTCTTACTTCTTTCTAACTTCTTTCCTACTTCTTTCTTACTTCTTTCTTCATTCCTTCTTACTTCTTTCTTACTTCTTTCTTACTTCTTTCTAACTTCTTTCTTACTTCTTTCTTACTTCTTTCTTACTTCTTTCTTTCTTACTTCTTTCTTACTTCTTTCATACTTCTTTCTTCTTTCTTACTTCTTTCTTCTTTCTTTCTTCCTTCTTTCTTACATCTTTCTTACTTCTTTCTTACTTCTTTCTTACTTCTTTCTTACTTCTTTCTTCTTTCTTTCTTACTTCTTTCTTTCTTCTTTCTTACTTCTTTCTTACTTCTTTCTTACTTCCTTCTAACTTCTTTTTTCTTCTTTCTTACTTCTTTCTTACTTCTTTCTTACTTCTTTCTTACTTCTTTCTTACTTCTTTCTTACTTCTTTCTTACTTCTTTCTTACTTCTTTCGTACTTATTTCTTACTTATTTCTCACTTCTTTCTTACTTCTTTCTTACTTCTTTCTAACTTCTTTCTTACTTTTTCTTGCTTCTTTCTAACTTCTTTCTTACTTCTTTCTTACTTCTTTCTTACTTCTTTCTTTCTTACTTCTCTCATACTTCTTTCTTTCTTCTTTCTTACTTCCTTCTTCTTTCTTTCTTACTTCTTTCTTACTTCTTTCTTGCTTCTTTCTAACATCTTTCTTACTTCTTTATTACTTCTTTCTTACTTCTTTCTTTCTTACTTCTTTCTTACTTCTTTCCTACTTCTTTCTTACTTCTATCTTACTTCTTTCTTACTTCTTTCTTACTTCTTTCTTACTTCTTTCTTACTTATTTCTTACTTCTTTCTAACTTCTTTCTTACTTCTTTCTTACTTCTTTCTAACTTCTTTCTTACTTCTTTCTTACTTCTTTCTTACTTCTTTCTTTCTTACTTCTTTCTTGCTTCTTTCATACTTCTTTCTTCTTTCTTACTTCTTTCTTCTTTCTTTCTTACTTCTTTCTTACTTCTTTCTTACTTTTTTCTTACTTCTTTCTTACTTCTTTCTTACTTCTTTCTAACTTCTTTCCTACTACTTTCTTACTTCTTTCTTCATTCCTTCTTACTTCTTTCTTACTTCTTTCTTACTTCTTTCTTACTTCTTTCTAACTTCTTTCTTACTTCTTTCTTAATTCTTTCTTACTTCTTTCTTTCTTACTTCTTTCTTACTTCTTTCATACTTCTTTCTTCTTTCTTACTTCTTTCTTCTTTCTTTGTTACTTCTTTGTTACTTCTTTGTTACTTCTTTCTTACTTCTTTCTTACTTCTTTCTTACTTCTTTCTTCTTTCTTTCTTACTTCTTTCTTTCTTCTTTCTTACTTCTTTCTTACTTCTTTCTAACGTCTTTTTTCTTCTTTCTTACTTCTTTCTTACTTCTCTCATACTTCTTTCTTTCTTCTTTCTTACTTCTTTCTTCTTTCTTTCTTACTTCTTTCTTTCTTACTTCTTTCTTACTTCTTTCCTACTTCTTTCTTAGTTCTATCTTACTTCTTTCTAACTTCTTTCTTACTTCTTTCTTAATTCTTTCTTACTTCTTTCTTCTTTCTTTCTTACTTCTTTCTTACTTCTTTCTTTATTCTTTCTTACTACTTTCTTTCTTCTTTCTTACTTCTTTCTTTCTTCTTTCTTACTTCTTTCTTACTTCTTTCTTACTTCTTTCTTACTTCTTTCTTTATTCTTTCTTACTTCTTTCATACTTCTTTCTTACTTCTTTCTAACTTCTTTTTTCTTCTTTCTTACTTCTTTCTTACTTCTTTCTTACTTCTTTCTTCTTTCTTTCTTACTTCTTTCTTATTTCTTTCTTACTTCTTTCTTACTTCTTTCTTACTTCTTTCTTCTTTCTTACTCCTTTCTTACTTCTTTCTTATTTCTTTCTTTCTTCTTTCTTACTTCTTTCGTACTTCTTTCTTACTTATTTCTTCTTTCTTTCTTCTTTCTTACTTTTTTCTTCTTTCTTTCTTACTTCTTTCTTACTTCTTTTTTTCTTCTTTCTTACTTCTTTCTTTCTTCTTTCTTACTTCTTTCTTACTTCTTTCTTACTTCTTTCTTACTTCTTTCTTACTTCTTTCTTACTTCTTTCTTACTTCTTTCTTACTTCTTTCTTACTTCTAACTTCTTTCTTACTTCTTTCTTACTTCTTTCTAACTTCTTTCTTACTTCTTTCTTACTTCTTTCTTACTTCTTTCTTTCTTACTTATTTCTTACTTCTTTCTTTCTTCTTTCTTCTTTCTTACTTCTTTCTTACTTCTTTCTTACTTCTTTCTAACTTCTTTCTTACTTCTTTCTTACTTCTTTCTTACTTCTTTCTTACTTCGTTCTTACTTCTTTCTTTCTTACTTCTTTCTTACTTCTTTCATACTTCTTTCTTTCTTCTTTCTTACTTCTTTCTTAATTCCTTCTTACTTCTTTCTTACTTCTTTCTTACTTCTTTCTTACTTCTTTCTTTCTTCTTTCTTCTTTCTTACTTCTTTCTTACTTCTTTCTTACTTCTTTCTAACTTGTTTCTTACTTCGTTCTTACTTCGTTCTTACTTCTTTCTTTCTTACTTCTTTCTTACTTCTTTCATACTTCTTTCTTTCTTCTTTCTTACTTCTTTCTTCATTCCTTCTTACTTCTTTCTTTCTTCTTTCTAACTTCTTTCTTACTTCTTTCTTACTTCTTTCTTTCTTACTTCTTTCTTACTTCTTTATTACTTCTTTCTAACTTCTTTTTTCTTTTCTTTCTTCTTTCTTACTTCTTTCTTACTTCTTTCTTACTTCTTTCTTCTTTCTTTCTTACTCCTTTCTTATTTCTTTCTTACTTCTTTCTTACTTCTTTCTTACTTCTTTCTTCTTTCTTTCTTCTTTCTTACTTCTTTCTTACTTCTTTCTTTCTTACTTCTTTCTTACTTCTTTCGTACTTCTTTCTTACTTCTTTCTTACTTCTTTCTTTCTTCTTTCTTACTTCTTTCTTACTTCTTTCTTACTTCTTTCTTACTTCTTTCTTACTTCTTTCTTACTTCTTTCTTACTTCTTTCTTAATTCTTTCTTACTTCTTTCTTACTTCTTTCTTTCTTCTTTCTTACTCCTTTCTTAATTCTTTCTTACTTCATTCTAACTACTTTTTTCTTCTTTCTTACTTCTTTCTTCTTTCTTTCTTACATCTTTCTTACTTCTAACTTTCTTCTATTTTACTTCTTTCTTTCTTCTTTCTTAATTCTTTCTTTCTTCTTTCTTACTTCTTTCTTGCTTCTTTATTACTTCTTTCTTAATTCTTTCTTCTTTCTTTCTTCTTTATTACTTCTTTCTTACTTCTTTCTTACTTCTTTCTTTCTTCTTTCTTACTTCTTTCTTTCTTCTTTCTTCTTTCTTTCTTGTTTCTTTCTTCATTCCTTCTTACTTCTTTCTTACTTCTTTCTTACTTCTTTCTTACTTCATTCTTACTTCTTTCTTCTATCTTTCTTTCTTCTTTCTTACTTCTTTTTTTCTTCTTTCTTACTTCTTTCTTACTTCTTTCTTACTTCTTTCTTCTTTCTTACTTCTTTCTTACTTCTTTCTTATTTCTTTCTTTCTTACTTCTTTCTTACTTCTTTCGTACTTCTTTCTTACTTCTTTCTTCTTTCTTTCTTCTTTCTTACTTCTTTCTTCTTTCTTTCTTACTTCTTTCTTACTTCTTTTTTTCTTCTTTCTTACTTCTTTCTTTCTTCTTTCTTACTTCTTTCTTACTTCTTTCTTACTTCTTTCTTACTTCTTTCTTACTTCTTTCTTACTTTTTTCTTACTTCTTTCTTACTTCTAACTTCTTTCTTACTTCTTTCTTTCTTCTTGCTAACTTCTTTCTTACTTCTTTCTTACTTCTTTCATACTTCTTTCTTCTTTCTTACTTCTTTCTTCTTTCTTTGTTACTTCTTTGTTACTTCTTTCTTACTTTTTTCTTACTTCTTTCTTACTTCTTTCTTACTTCTTTCTTACTTCTTTCTTTCTTCTTTCTTCTTTCTTACTTCTTTCTTACTTCTTTCTTACTTCTTTCTTACTTCTTTCTTACTTCTTTCTTACTTCTTTCTTACTTCTTTCTTACTTCGTTCTTACTTCTTTCTTTCTTACTTCTTTCTTACTTCTTTCATACTTCTTTCTTTCTTCTTTCTTACTTCTTTCTTACTTCGTTCTTACTTCTTTCTTTCTTCTTTCTTCTTTCTTATTTCCTTCTTACTTCTTTCTTACTTCTTTCTTACTTCTTTCTTACTTCTTTCTTTCTTCTTTCTTCTTTCTTACTTCTTTCTTACTTCTTTCTTACTTCTTTCTTACTTCTTTCTTACTTCGTTCTTACTTCGTTCTTACTTCTTTCTTACTTCTTTCATACTTCTTTCTTTCTTCTTTCTTACTTCTTTCTTCATTCCTTCTTACTTCTTTCTTTCTTCTTTCTTACTTCTTTCTTACTTCTTTCTTACTTCTTTCTTTCTTACTTCTTTCTTACTTATTTATTACTTCTTTCTAACTTCTTTTTTCTTCTTTCTTTCTTCTTTCTTACTTCTTTCTTACTTCTTTCTTACTTCTTTCTTCTTTCTTTCTTACTCCTTTCTTATTTCTTTCTTACTTCTTTCTTACTTCTTTCTTACTTCTTTCTTCTTTCTTACTTCTTTCTTACTTCTTTCTTACTTCTTTCTTTCTTACTTCTTTCTTACTTCTTTCGTACTTCTTTCTTACTTCTTTCTTACTTCTTTCTTTCTTCTTTCTTACTTCTTTCTACATTCTTTCTTACTTCTTTCTTACTTCTTTTTTTCTTCTTTCTTACTTCTTTCTTTCTTCTTTCTTACTTCTTTCTTACTTCTTTCTTACTTCTTTCTTACTTCTTTCTTACTTCTTTCTTACTTCTTTTTACTTCTTTCTTACTTCTTTCTTAATTCTTTCTTACTTCTTTCTTACTTCTTTCTTTCTTCTTTCTTACTCCTTTCTTAATTCTTTCTTACTTCATTCTAACTACTTTTTTCTTCTTTCTTACTTCTTTCTTACTTCTTTCTTCTTTCTTTCTTACATCTTTCTTACTTCTAACTTTCTTCTATTTTACTTCTTTCTTTTTTCTTTCTTAATTCTTTCTTTCTTCTTTCTTACTTCTTTCTTGCTTCTTTATTACTTCCTTCTTACTTCTTTCTTCTTTCTTTCTTCTTTCTTACTTCTTTCTTACTTCATTCTTACTTCTTTCTTCTATCTTTCTTTCTTCTTTCTTACTTCTTTTTTCTTCTTTCTTACTACTTTCTTTCTTCTTTCTTACTTCTTTCTAACTTATTTTTTCTTCTTTCTTACTTCTTTCTTACTTCTTTCTTACTTCTTTGTTCTTTCTTTCTTCTTTCTTCTTTCTTTCTTCTTTCTTACTTCTTTCTTACTTCTTTCTTACTTCTTTCTTCTTTCTTTCTTCTTTCTTTCTTACTTCTTTCTCACTTCTTTCTTACTTCTTTCTTACTTCTTTCTTACTTCTTTCTTACTTCTTTCTTCATTCCTTCTTCCTTCTTTCTTACTTCTTTCTTACTTCTTTCTTACTTCTTTCTTACTTCTTTCTTACTTCTTTTTTTCTTCTTTCTTACTTCTTTCATACTTCTTTCTTACTTCTTTCTTTCTTCTTTTTTCTTCTTTCTTACTTCTTTCTTTCTCCTTTCTTAATTCTTTCTTACTTCTTTCTTACTTCTTTCTTCTTTCTTTCTTCTTTCTTACTTCTTTCTTACTTCTTTCTTACTTCTTTCTTACTTCTTTCTTACTTCTTTTTTTCTTCTTTCTTACTTCTTTCATACTTCTTTCTTACTTCTTTCTTTCTTCTTTTTTCTTCTTTCTTACTTCTTTCTTACTTCTTTCTTTCTTCTTTCTTTCTTCTTTCTTTCTTACCTCTTTCTTACTTCTTTCTTACTTCTTTCTTACTTCTTTCTTACTTATTTCTTACTTCTTTCTAACTTCTTTCTTACTTCTTTCTTACTTCTTTCTTCATTCCTTCTTACTTCTTTCTTACTTCTTTCTTCTTTCTTTCTTACATCTTTCTTACTTCTAACTTTCTTCTATTTTACTTCTTTCTTTCTTCTTTCTTAATTCTTTCTTTCTTCTTTCTTACTTCTTTCTTGCTTCTTTATTACTTCTTTCTTACTTCTTCTTTCTTTCTTCTTTCTTACTTCTTTCTTACTTCTTTCTTACTTCTTTCTAATTTCTTTTTTCTTCTTTCTTACTTCTTTCTTACTTCTTTCTTACTTCTTTCTTACTTCTTTCTTCTTTCTTTCTTCTTTCTTCTTTCTTTCTTGTTTCTTTCTTCATTCCTTCTTACTTCTTTCTTACTTCTTTCTTACTTCTTTCTTACTTCTTTCTTACTTCATTCTTACTTCTTTCTTACTTCTTTTTTTCTTCTTTCTTACTTCTTTTTTTCTTCTTTCTTACTTCTTTCTTTCTTCTTTCTTACTTCTTTCTAACTTCTTTTTTCTTCTTTCTTCTTTCTTACTTCTTTCTTACTTCTTTCTTACTTCTTTCTTCTTTCTTTCTTCTTTCTTACTTCTTTCTTCTTTCTTACTTCTTTCTTACTTCTTTCTTACTTCTTTCTTCTTTCTTTCTTCTTTCTTTCTTACTTCTTTCTCACTTCTTTCTTACTTCTTTCTTACTTCTTTCTTACTTCTTTCTTCATTCCTTCTTACTTCTTTCTTACTTCTTTCTTACTTCTTTCTTACTTCTTTCTTACTTCTTTCTTACTTCTTTCTTACTTCTTTTTTTCTTCTTTCTTACTTCTTTCATACTTCTTTCTTACTTCTTTCTTTCTTCTTTTTTCTTCTTTCTTACTTCTTTCTTTCTCCTTTCTTAATTCTTTCTTACTTCTTTCTTGCTTCTTTCTTCTTTCTTTCTTACTTCTTTCTTACTTCTTTCTTACTTCTTTCTTACTTCTTTCTTACTTCTTTCTTACTTCTTTCTTACTTCTTTCTTACTTCTTTCTTCATTCCTTTTTACTTCTTTCTTACTCCTTTCTTACTTCTTTCTTTCTTACTTCTTTCTTACTTCTTTCATACTTCTTTCTTCTTTCTTACTTCTTTCTTCTTTCTTTCTTACTTCTTTCTTACTTCTTTCTTACTTTTTTCTTACTTCTTTCTTACTTCTTTCTTACTTCTTTCTAACTTCTTTCCTACTTCTTTCTTACTTCTTTCTTCATTCCTTCTGACTTCTTTCTTACTTCTTTCTTACTTCTTTCTTACTTACTTCTTTCTTACTTCTTTCGTACTTCATTCTTACTTCTTTATTACTTCTTTCTTTCTTCTTTCTTACTTGTTTCTTCTTTCTTTCTTACTTCTGTCTTACTTCTTTTTTTCTTCTTTCTTACTTCTTTCTTTCTTCTTTCTTACTTCTTTCTTACTTCTTTCTTACCTCTTTCTTACTTCTTTCTTTCTTCTTTCTTCTTTCTTTCTTACTTCTTTCTTCTTTCTTTCCTACTTCTTTCTTATTTCTTTCTTTCTCCTTTCTTACTTCTTTCTTTCTTCTTTCTTACTTCTTTCATATTTCTTTCTTCTTTCTTTCTTACTTCTTTCTTCTTTCTTTCTTACTTCTTTCTTACTTCCTTCTTACCTCTTTCTTACTTCTTTCTTACTTCTTTCTTACTTCTTTCTTACTTCTTTCTTCTTTCTAACTTCTTTCTTACTTCTTTCTTCATTCCTTCTTACTTCGTTCTTACTTCTTTCTTACTTCTTTCTTACTTCTTTCTTACTTCTTTCTTACTTCTTTCTTACTTCTTTCTTCTTTCTTTCTTACTTCTTTCTTACTTCTTTTTTTCTTCTTTCTTACTTCTTTCTTTCTTCTTTCTTACTTCTTTCTTACTTCTTTCTTACTTCTTTCTTACTTCTTTCTTACTTCTTTCTTACTTCTTTCTTACTTTTTTCTTACTTCTTTCTTACTTCTTTCTTACTTCTAACTTCTTTCTTACTTCTTTCTTTCTTCTTGCTAACTTCTTTCTTACTTCTTTCTTACTTCTTTCATACTTCTTTCTTCTTTCTTACTTCTTTCTTCTTTCTTTGTTACTTCTTTGTTACTTCTTTCTTACTTTTTTCTTACTTCTTTCTTACTTCTTTCTTACTTCTTTCTTACTTCTTTCTTTCTTCTTTCTTCTTTCTTACTTCTTTCTTACTTCTTTCTTACTTCTTTCTTACTTCTTTCTTACTTCTTTCTTACTTCTTTCTTACTTCTTTCTTACTTCGTTCTTACTTCTTTCTTTCTTACTTCTTTCTTACTTCTTTCATACTTCTTTCTTTCTTCTTTCTTACTTCTTTCTTACTTCGTTCTTACTTCTTTCTTTCTTCTTTCTTCTTTCTTATTTCCTTCTTACTTCTTTCTTACTTCTTTCTTACTTCTTTCTTACTTCTTTCTTTCTTCTTTCTTCTTTCTTACTTCTTTCTTACTTCTTTCTTACTTCTTTCTTACTTCTTTCTTACTTCGTTCTTACTTCGTTCTTACTTCTTTCTTTCTTACTTCTTTCTTACTTCTTTCATACTTCTTTCTTTCTTCTTTCTTACTTCTTTCTTCATTCCTTCTTACTTCTTTCTTTCTTCTTTCTTACTTCTTTCTTACTTCTTTCTTACTTCTTTCTTTCTTACTTCTTTCTTACTTATTTATTACTTCTTTCTAACTTCTTTTTTCTTCTTTCTTTCTTCTTTCTTACTTCTTTCTTACTTCTTACTTCTTTCTTCTTTCTTTCTTACTCCTTTCTTATTTATTTCTTACTTCTTTCTTACTTCTTTCTTACTTCTTTCTTTCTTACTTCTTTCTTACTTCTTTCGTACTTCTTTCTTACTTCTTTCTTACTTCTTTCTTTCTTCTTTCTTACTTCTTTCTTCATTCTTTCTTACTTCTTTCTTACTTCTTTTTTTCTTCTTTCTTACTTCTTTCTTTCTTCTTTCTTACTTCTTTCTTACTTCTTTCTTACTTCTTTCTTACTTCTTTCTTACTTCTTTCTTACTTCTTTCTTACTTCTTTTTACTTCTTTCTTACTTCTTTCTTAATTCTTTCTTACTTCTTTCTTACTTCTTTCTTTCTTCTTACTTACTCCTTTCTTAATTCTTTCTTACTTCATTCTAACTACTTTTTTCTTCTTTCTTACTTCTTTCTTACTTCTTTCTTCTTTCTTTCTTACATCTTTCTTACTTCTAACTTTCTTCTATTTTACTTCTTTCTTTCTTCTTTCTTAATTCTTTCTTTCTTCTTTCTTACTTCTTTCTTTCTTCTTTATTACTTCTTTCTTACTTCTTTCTTCTTTCTTTCTTCTTTCTTAATTCTTTCTTACTTCTTTCTTACTTCTTTCTTTCTTCTTTCTTTCTTCTTTCTTACTTCTTTCTTTCTTCTTTCTTCTTTCTTTCTTGTTTCTTTCTTCATTCCTTCTTACTTCTTTCTTACTTCTTTCTTACTTCTTTCTTACTTCATTCTTACTTCTTTCTTCTATCTTTCTTTCTTCTTTCTTACTTCTTTTTTTCTTCTTTCTTACTTCTTTCTTTCTTCTTTCTTACTTCTTTCTAACTTATTTTTTCTTCTTTCTTACTTCTTTCTTACTTCTTTCTTACTTCTTTCTTACTTCTTTCTTACTTCTTTGTTCTTTCTTTCTTCTTTCTTCTTTCTTTCTTCTTTCTTACTTCTTTCTTACTTCTTTCTTACTTCTTTCTTACTTCTTTTTTTCATCTTTCTTACTTCTTTCATACTTCTTTCTTACTTCTTTCTTTCTTCTTTTTTCTTCTTTCTTACTTCTTTCTTACTTCTTTCTTTCTTCTTTCTTTCTTCTTTCTTTCTTACCTCTTTCTTACTTCTTTCTTACTTCTTTCTTACTTCTTTCTTACTTATTTCTTACTTCTTTCTAACTTCTTTCTTACTTCTTTCTTACTTCTTTCTAACTTCTTTCTTACTTCTTTCTTACTTCTTTCTTACTTCTTTCTCTCTTACTTCTTTCTTACTTCTTTCATACTTCTTTGTTCTTTCTTACTTCTTTCTTCTTTCTTTCTTACTTCTTTCTTACTTCTTTCTTACTTTTTTCTTACTTCTTTCTTACTTCTTTCTTACTTCTTTCTAACTTCTTTCCTACTTCTTTCTTACTTCTTTCTTCATTCCTTCTTACTTCTTTCTTACTTCTTTCTTACTTCTTTCTAACTTCTTTCTTACTTCTTTCTTACTTCTTTCTTACTTCTTTCTTTCTTACTTCTTTCTTACTTCTTTCATACTTCTTTCTTCTTTCTTACTTCTTTCTTCTTTCTTTCTTCCTTCTTTCTTACATCTTTCTTACTTCTTTCTTACTTCTTTCTTACTTCTTTCTTACTTCTTTCTTCTTTCTTTCTTACTTCTTTCTTTCTTCTTTCTTACTTCTTTCTTACTTCTTTCTTACTTCCTTCTAACTTCTTTTTTCTTCTTTCTTACTTCTTTCTTACTTCTTTCTTACTTCTTTCTTACTTCTTTCTTACTTCTTTCTTACTTCTTTCTTACTTCTTTCTTACTTCTTTCTTACTTCTTTCGTACTTATTTCTTACTTATTTCTCACTTCTTTCTTACTTCTTTCTTACTTCTTTCTAACTTCTTTCTTACTTTTTCTTGCTTCTTTCTAACTTCTTTCTTACTTCTTTCTTACTTCTTTCTTACTTCTTTCTTTCTTACTTCTCTCATACTTCTTTCTTTCTTCTTTCTTACTTCCTTCTTCTTTCTTTCTTACTTCTTTCTTACTTCTTTCTTGCTTCTTTCTAACATCTTTCTTACTTCTTTATTACTTCTTTCTTACTTCTTTCTTTCTTACTTCTTTCTTACTTCTTTCCTACTTCTTTCTTACTTCTATCTTACTTCTTTCTTACTTCTTTCTTACTTCTTTCTTACTTCTTTCTTACTTATTTCTTACTTCTTTCTAACTTCTTTCTTACTTCTTTCTTACTTCTTTCTAACTTCTTTCTTACTTCTTTCTTACTTCTTTCTTACTTCTTTCTTTCTTACTTCTTTCTTGCTTCTTTCATACTTCTTTCTTCTTTCTTACTTCTTTCTTCTTTCTTTCTTACTTCTTTCTTACTTCTTTCTTACTTTTTTCTTACTTCTTTCTTACTTCTTTCTTACTTCTTTCTAACTTCTTTCCTACTACTTTCTTACTTCTTTCTTCATTCCTTCTTACTTCTTTCTTACTTCTTTCTTACTTCTTTCTTACTTCTTTCTAACTTCTTTCTTACTTCTTTCTTACTTCTTTCTTACTTCTTTCTTTCTTACTTCTTTCTTACTTCTTTCATACTTCTTTCTTCTTTCTTACTTCTTTCTTCTTTCTTTCTTCTTTTTTCTTCTTTCTTTCTCCTTTCTTACTTCTTCCTTACTTCTTTCTTACTTCTTTCTTCTTTCTTTCTTCTTTCTTTCTTACTTCTTTCTCACTTCTTTCTTACTTCTTTCTTACTTCTCTCTTCATTCCTTCTTACTTCTTTCTTACTTCTTTCTTACTTCTTTCTTACTTCTTTCTTACTTCTTTTTTTCATCTTTCTTACTTCTTTCATACTTCTTTCTTACTTCTTTCTTTCTTCTTTTTTCTTCTTTCTTACTTCTTTCTTACTTCTTTCTTTCTTCTTTCTTTCTTCTTTCTTTCTTACCTCTTTCTTACTTCTTTCTTACTTCTTTCTTACTTCTTTCTTACTTATTTCTTACTTCTTTCTAACTTCTTTCTTACTTCTTTCTTACTTCTTTCTAACTTCTTTCTTACTTCTTTCTTACTTCTTTCTTACTTCTTTCTCTCTTACTTCTTTCTTACTTCTTTCATACTTCTTTGTTCTTTCTTACTTCTTTCTTCTTTCTTTCTTACTTCTTTCTTACTTCTTTCTTACTTTTTTCTTACTTCTTTCTTACTTCTTTCTTACTTCTTTCTAACTTCTTTCCTACTTCTTTCTTACTTCTTTCTTCATTCCTTCTTACTTCTTTCTTACTTCTTTCTTACTTCTTTCTAACTTCTTTCTTACTTCTTTCTTACTTCTTTCTTACTTCTTTCTTTCTTACTTCTTTCTTACTTCTTTCATACTTCTTTCTTCTTTCTTACTTCTTTCTTCTTTCTTTCTTCCTTCTTTCTTACATCTTTCTTACTTCTTTCTTACTTCTTTCTTACTTCTTTCTTACTTCTTTCTTCTTTCTTTCTTACTTCTTTCTTTCTTCTTTCTTACTTCTTTCTTACTTCTTTCTTACTTCCTTCTAACTTCTTTTTTCTTCTTTCTTACTTCTTTCTTACTTCTTTCTTACTTCTTTCTTACTTCTTTCTTACTTCTTTCTTACTTCTTTCTTACTTCTTTCTTACTTCTTTCTTACTTCTTTCGTACTTATTTCTTACTTATTTCTCACTTCTTTCTTACTTCTTTCTTACTTCTTTCTAACTTCTTTCTTACTTTTTCTTGCTTCTTTCTAACTTCTTTCTTACTTCTTTCTTACTTCTTTCTTACTTCTTTCTTTCTTACTTCTCTCATACTTCTTTCTTTCTTCTTTCTTACTTCCTTCTTCTTTCTTTCTTACTTCTTTCTCACTTCTTTCTTGCTTCTTTCTTGCTTCTTTCTAACATCTTTCTTACTTCTTTATTACTTCTTTCTTACTTCTTTCTTTCTTACTTCTTTCTTACTTCTTTCCTACTTCTTTCTTACTTCTATCTTACTTCTTTCTTACTTCTTTCTTACTTCTTTCTTACTTCTTTCTTACTTATTTCTTACTTCTTTCTAACTTCTTTCTTACTTCTTTCTTACTTCTTTCTAACTTCTTTCTTACTTCTTTCTTACTTCTTTCTTACTTCTTTCTTTCTTACTTCTTTCTTGCTTCTTTCATACTTCTTTCTTCTTTCTTACTTCTTTCTTCTTTCTTTCTTACTTCTTTCTTACTTCTTTCTTACTTTTTTCTTACTTCTTTCTTATTTCTTTCTTACTTCTTTCTAACTTCTTTCCTACTACTTTCTTACTTCTTTCTTCATTCCTTCTTACTTCTTTCTTACTTCTTTCTTACTTCTTTCTTACTTCTTTCTAACTTCTTTCTTACTTCTTTCTTACTTCTTTCTTACTTCTTTCTTTCTTACTTCTTTCTTACTTCTTTCATACTTCTTTCTTCTTTCTTACTTCTTTCTTCTTTCTCTGTTACTTCTTTGTTACTTCTTTGTTACTTCTTTCTTACTTCTTTCTTACTTCTTTCTTACTTCTTTCTTCTTTCTTTCTTACTTCTTTCTTTCTTCTTTCTTACTTCTTTCTTACTTCTTTCTAACGTCTTTTTTCTTCTTTCTTACTTCTTTCTTACTTCTCTCACACTTCTTTCTTTCTTCTTTCTTACTTCTTTCTTCTTTCTTTCTTACTTCTTTCTTTCTTACTTCTTTCTTTCTTCTTTCTTACTTCTTTCATATTTCTTTCTTCTTTCTTTCTTACTTCTTTCTTCTTTCTTTCTTACTTCTTTCTTACTTCCTTCTTACCTCTTTCTTACTTCTTTCTTACTTCTTTCTTACTTCTTTCTTACTTCTTTCTTCTTTCTAACTTCTTTCTTACTTCTTTCTTCATTCCTTCTTACTTCGTTCTTACTTCTTTCTTACTTCTTTCTTACTTCTTTCTTACTTCTTTCTTACTTCTTTCTTACTTCTTTCTTCTTTCTTTCTTACTTCTTTCTTACTTCTTTTTTTCTTCTTTCTTACTTCTTTCTTTCTTCTTTCTTACTTCTTTCTTACTTCTTTCTTACTTCTTTCTTACTTCTTTCTTACTTCTTTCTTACTTCTTTCTTACTTTTTTCTTACTTCTTTCTTACTTCTTTCTTACTTCTAACTTCTTTCTTACTTCTTTCTTTCTTCTTGCTAACTTCTTTCTTACTTCTTTCTTACTTCTTTCATACTTCTTTCTTCTTTCTTACTTCTTTCTTCTTTCTTTGTTACTTCTTTGTTACTTCTTTCTTACTTTTTTCTTACTTCTTTCTTACTTCTTTCTTACTTCTTTCTTACTTCTTTCTTTCTTCTTTCTTCTTTCTTACTTCTTTCTTACTTCTTTCTTACTTCTTTCTTACTTCTTTCTTACTTCTTTCTTACTTCTTTCTTACTTCTTTCTTACTTCGTTCTTACTTCTTTCTTTCTTACTTCTTTCTTACTTCTTTCATACTTCTTTCTTTCTTCTTTCTTACTTCTTTCTTACTTCGTTCTTACTTCTTTCTTTCTTCTTTCTTCTTTCTTATTTCCTTCTTACTTCTTTCTTACTTCTTTCTTACTTCTTTCTTACTTCTTTCTTTCTTCTTTCTTCTTTCTTACTTCTTTCTTACTTCTTTCTTACTTCTTTCTTACTTCTTTCTTACTTCGTTCTTACTTCGTTCTTACTTCTTTCTTTCTTACTTCTTTCTTACTTCTTTCATACTTCTTTCTTTCTTCTTTCTTACTTCTTTCTTCATTCCTTCTTACTTCTTTCTTTCTTCTTTCTTACTTCTTTCTTACTTCTTTCTTACTTCTTTCTTTCTTACTTCTTTCTTACTTATTTATTACTTCTTTCTAACTTCTTTTTTCTTCTTTCTTTCTTCTTTCTTACTTCTTTCTTACTTCTTACTTCTTTCTTCTTTCTTTCTTACTCCTTTCTTATTTATTTCTTACTTCTTTCTTACTTCTTTCTTACTTCTTTCTTTCTTACTTCTTTCTTACTTCTTTCGTACTTCTTTCTTACTTCTTTCTTACTTCTTTCTTTCTTCTTTCTTACTTCTTTCTTCATTCTTTCTTACTTCTTTCTTACTTCTTTTTTTCTTCTTTCTTACTTCTTTCTTTCTTCTTTCTTACTTCTTTCTTACTTCTTTCTTACTTCTTTCTTACTTCTTTCTTACTTCTTTCTTACTTCTTTCTTACTTCTTTTTACTTCTTTCTTACTTCTTTCTTAATTCTTTCTTACTTCTTTCTTACTTCTTTCTTTCTTCTTACTTACTCCTTTCTTAATTCTTTCTTACTTCATTCTAACTACTTTTTTCTTCTTTCTTACTTCTTTCTTACTTCTTTCTTCTTTCTTTCTTACATCTTTCTTACTTCTAACTTTCTTCTATTTTACTTCTTTCTTTCTTCTTTCTTAATTCTTTCTTTCTTCTTTCTTACTTCTTTCTTTCTTCTTTATTACTTCTTTCTTACTTCTTTCTTCTTTCTTTCTTCTTTCTTAATTCTTTCTTACTTCTTTCTTACTTCTTTCTTTCTTCTTTCTTTCTTCTTTCTTACTTCTTTCTTTCTTCTTTCTTCTTTCTTTCTTGTTTCTTTCTTCATTCCTTCTTACTTCTTTCTTACTTCTTTCTTACTTCTTTCTTACTTCATTCTTACTTCTTTCTTCTATCTTTCTTTCTTCTTTCTTACTTCTTTTTTTCTTCTTTCTTACTTCTTTCTTTCTTCTTTCTTACTTCTTTCTAACTTATTTTTTCTTCTTTCTTACTTCTTTCTTACTTCTTTCTTACTTCTTTCTTACTTCTTTGTTCTTTCTTTCTTCTTTCTTCTTTCTTTCTTCTTTCTTACTTCTTTCTTACTTCTTTCTTACTTCTTTCTTACTTCTTTTTTTCATCTTTCTTACTTCTTTCATACTTCTTTCTTACTTCTTTCTTTCTTCTTTTTTCTTCTTTCTTACTTCTTTCTTACTTCTTTCTTTCTTCTTTCTTTCTTCTTTCTTTCTTACCTCTTTCTTACTTCTTTCTTACTTCTTTCTTACTTCTTTCTTACTTATTTCTTACTTCTTTCTAACTTCTTTCTTACTTCTTTCTTACTTCTTTCTAACTTCTTTCTTACTTCTTTCTTACTTCTTTCTTACTTCTTTCTCTCTTACTTCTTTCTTACTTCTTTCATACTTCTTTGTTCTTTCTTACTTCTTTCTTCTTTCTTTCTTACTTCTTTCTTACTTCTTTCTTACTTTTTTCTTACTTCTTTCTTACTTCTTTCTTACTTCTTTCTAACTTCTTTCCTACTTCTTTCTTACTTCTTTCTTCATTCCTTCTTACTTCTTTCTTACTTCTTTCTTACTTCTTTCTAACTTCTTTCTTACTTCTTTCTTACTTCTTTCTTACTTCTTTCTTTCTTACTTCTTTCTTACTTCTTTCATACTTCTTTCTTCTTTCTTACTTCTTTCTTCTTTCTTTCTTCCTTCTTTCTTACATCTTTCTTACTTCTTTCTTACTTCTTTCTTACTTCTTTCTTACTTCTTTCTTCTTTCTTTCTTACTTCTTTCTTTCTTCTTTCTTACTTCTTTCTTACTTCTTTCTTACTTCCTTCTAACTTCTTTTTTCTTCTTTCTTACTTCTTTCTTACTTCTTTCTTACTTCTTTCTTACTTCTTTCTTACTTCTTTCTTACTTCTTTCTTACTTCTTTCTTACTTCTTTCTTACTTCTTTCGTACTTATTTCTTACTTATTTCTCACTTCTTTCTTACTTCTTTCTTACTTCTTTCTAACTTCTTTCTTACTTTTTCTTGCTTCTTTCTAACTTCTTTCTTACTTCTTTCTTACTTCTTTCTTACTTCTTTCTTTCTTACTTCTCTCATACTTCTTTCTTTCTTCTTTCTTACTTCCTTCTTCTTTCTTTCTTACTTCTTTCTTACTTCTTTCTTGCTTCTTTCTAACATCTTTCTTACTTCTTTATTACTTCTTTCTTACTTCTTTCTTTCTTACTTCTTTCTTACTTCTTTCCTACTTCTTTCTTACTTCTATCTTACTTCTTTCTTACTTCTTTCTTACTTCTTTCTTACTTCTTTCTTACTTATTTCTTACTTCTTTCTAACTTCTTTCTTACTTCTTTCTTACTTCTTTCTAACTTCTTTCTTACTTCTTTCTTACTTCTTTCTTACTTCTTTCTTTCTTACTTCTTTCTTGCTTCTTTCATACTTCTTTCTTCTTTCTTACTTCTTTCTTCTTTCTTTCTTACTTCTTTCTTACTTCTTTCTTACTTTTTTCTTACTTCTTTCTTACTTCTTTCTTACTTCTTTCTAACTTCTTTCCTACTACTTTCTTACTTCTTTCTTCATTCCTTCTTACTTCTTTCTTACTTCTTTCTTACTTCTTTCTTACTTCTTTCTAACTTCTTTCTTACTTCTTTCTTACTTCTTTCTTACTTCTTTCTTTCTTACTTCTTTCTTACTTCTTTCATACTTCTTTCTTCTTTCTTACTTCTTTCTTCTTTCTTTCTTCTTTTTTCTTCTTTCTTTCTCCTTTCTTACTTCTTCCTTACTTCTTTCTTACTTCTTTCTTCTTTCTTTCTTCTTTCTTTCTTACTTCTTTCTCACTTCTTTCTTACTTCTTTCTTACTTCTCTCTTCATTCCTTCTTACTTCTTTCTTACTTCTTTCTTACTTCTTTCTTACTTCTTTCTTACTTCTTTTTTTCATCTTTCTTACTTCTTTCATACTTCTTTCTTACTTCTTTCTTTCTTCTTTTTTCTTCTTTCTTACTTCTTTCTTACTTCTTTCTTTCTTCTTTCTTTCTTCTTTCTTTCTTACCTCTTTCTTACTTCTTTCTTACTTCTTTCTTACTTCTTTCTTACTTATTTCTTACTTCTTTCTAACTTCTTTCTTACTTCTTTCTTACTTCTTTCTAACTTCTTTCTTACTTCTTTCTTACTTCTTTCTTACTTCTTTCTCTCTTACTTCTTTCTTACTTCTTTCATACTTCTTTGTTCTTTCTTACTTCTTTCTTCTTTCTTTCTTACTTCTTTCTTACTTCTTTCTTACTTTTTTCTTACTTCTTTCTTACTTCTTTCTTACTTCTTTCTAACTTCTTTCCTACTTCTTTCTTACTTCTTTCTTCATTCCTTCTTACTTCTTTCTTACTTCTTTCTTACTTCTTTCTAACTTCTTTCTTACTTCTTTCTTACTTCTTTCTTACTTCTTTCTTTCTTACTTCTTTCTTACTTCTTTCATACTTCTTTCTTCTTTCTTACTTCTTTCTTCTTTCTTTCTTCCTTCTTTCTTACATCTTTCTTACTTCTTTCTTACTTCTTTCTTACTTCTTTCTTACTTCTTTCTTCTTTCTTTCTTACTTCTTTCTTTCTTCTTTCTTACTTCTTTCTTACTTCTTTCTTACTTCCTTCTAACTTCTTTTTTCTTCTTTCTTACTTCTTTCTTACTTCTTTCTTACTTCTTTCTTACTTCTTTCTTACTTCTTTCTTACTTCTTTCTTACTTCTTTCTTACTTCTTTCTTACTTCTTTCGTACTTATTTCTTACTTATTTCTCACTTCTTTCTTACTTCTTTCTTACTTCTTTCTAACTTCTTTCTTACTTTTTCTTGCTTCTTTCTAACTTCTTTCTTACTTCTTTCTTACTTCTTTCTTACTTCTTTCTTTCTTACTTCTCTCATACTTCTTTCTTTCTTCTTTCTTACTTCCTTCTTCTTTCTTTCTTACTTCTTTCTCACTTCTTTCTTGCTTCTTTCTTGCTTCTTTCTAACATCTTTCTTACTTCTTTATTACTTCTTTCTTACTTCTTTCTTTCTTACTTCTTTCTTACTTCTTTCCTACTTCTTTCTTACTTCTATCTTACTTCTTTCTTACTTCTTTCTTACTTCTTTCTTACTTCTTTCTTACTTATTTCTTACTTCTTTCTAACTTCTTTCTTACTTCTTTCTTACTTCTTTCTAACTTCTTTCTTACTTCTTTCTTACTTCTTTCTTACTTCTTTCTTTCTTACTTCTTTCTTGCTTCTTTCATACTTCTTTCTTCTTTCTTACTTCTTTCTTCTTTCTTTCTTACTTCTTTCTTACTTCTTTCTTACTTTTTTCTTACTTCTTTCTTATTTCTTTCTTACTTCTTTCTAACTTCTTTCCTACTACTTTCTTACTTCTTTCTTCATTCCTTCTTACTTCTTTCTTACTTCTTTCTTACTTCTTTCTTACTTCTTTCTAACTTCTTTCTTACTTCTTTCTTACTTCTTTCTTACTTCTTTCTTTCTTACTTCTTTCTTACTTCTTTCATACTTCTTTCTTCTTTCTTACTTCTTTCTTCTTTCTCTGTTACTTCTTTGTTACTTCTTTGTTACTTCTTTCTTACTTCTTTCTTACTTCTTTCTTACTTCTTTCTTCTTTCTTTCTTACTTCTTTCTTTCTTCTTTCTTACTTCTTTCTTACTTCTTTCTAACGTCTTTTTTCTTCTTTCTTACTTCTTTCTTACTTCTCTCACACTTCTTTCTTTCTTCTTTCTTACTTCTTTCTTCTTTCTTTCTTACTTCTTTCTTTCTTACTTCTTTCTTACTTCTTTCCTACTTCTTTCTTACTTCTATCTTACTTCTTTCTAACTTCTTTCTTACTTCTTTCTTAATTCTTTCTTACTTCTTTCTTCTTTCTTTCTTACTTCTTTCTTACTTCTTTCTTTATTCTTTCTTACTACTTTCTTTCTTCTTTCTTACTTCTTTCTTTCTTCTTTCTTACTTCTTTCTTACTTCTTTCTTACTTCTTTCTTACTTCTTTCTTACTTCTTTCTTCTTTCTTTCTTACTTCTTTCTTACTTCTTTTTTACTTCTTTCTTACTTCTTTCTTACTTCTTTCTTTATTCTTTCTTACTTCTTTCATACTTCTTTCTTACTTCTTTCTAACTTCTTTTTTCTTCTTTCTTACTTCTTTCTTACTTCTTTCTTACTTCTTTCTTCTTTCTTTCTTACTTCTTTCTTATTTCTTTCTTACTTCTTTCTTACTTCTTTCTTACTTCTTTCTTCTTTCTTACTCCTTTCTTACTTCTTTCTTATTTCTTTCTTTCTTCTTTCTTACTTCTTTCGTACTTCTTTCTTACTTATTTCTTCTTTCTTTCTTCTTTCTTACTTTTTTCTTCTTTCTTTCTTACTTCTTTCTTACTTCTTTTTTTCTTCTTTCTTACTTCTTTCTTTCTTCTTTCTTACTTCTTTCTTACTTCTTTCTTACTTCTTTCTTACTTCTTTCTTACTTCTTTCTTACTTATTTCTTACTTCTTTCTTACTTCTTTCTTACTTCTAACTTCTTTCTTACTTCTTTCTTACTTCTTTCTAACTTCTTTCTTACTTCTTTCTTACTTCTTTCTTACTTCTTTCTTTCTTACTTATTTCTTACTTCTTTCTTTCTTCTTTCTTCTTTCTTACTTCTTTCTTACTTCTTTCTTACTTCTTTCTAACTTCTTTCTTACTTCTTTCTTACTTCTTTCTAACTTCGTTCTTACTTCTTTCTTTCTTACTTCTTTCTTACTTCTTTCATACTTCTTTCTTTCTTCTTTCTTACTTCTTTCTTAATTCCTTCTTACTTCTTTCTTACTTCTTTCTTACTTCTTTCTCACTTCTTTCTTTCTTCTTTCTTCTTTCTTACTTCTTTCTTACTTCTTTCTTACTTCTTTCTAACTTGTTTCTTACTTCGTTCTTACTTCGTTCTTACTTCTTTCTTTCTTACTTCTTTCTTACTTCTTTCATACTTCTTTCTTTCTTCTTTCTTACTTCTTTCTTCATTCCTTCTTACTTCTTTCTTTCTTCTTTCTAACTTCTTTCTTACTTCTTTCTTACTTCTTTCTTTCTTACTTCTTTCTTACTTCTTTATTACTTCTTTCTAACTTCTTTTTTCTTTTCTTTCTTCTTTCTTACTTCTTTCTTACTTCTTTCTTCTTTCTTTCTTACTCCTTTCTTATTTCTTTCTTACTTCTTTCTTACTTCTTTCTTACTTCTTTCTTCTTTCTTACTTCTTTCTTACTTCTTTCTTACTTCTTTCTTTCTTACTTCTTTCTTACTTCTTTCGTACTTCTTTCTTACTTCTTTCTTACTTCTTTCTTTCTTCTTTCTTACTTCTTTCTTACTTCTTTCTTACTTCTTTCTTACTTCTTTCTTACTTCTTTCTTACTTCTTTCTTACTTCTTTCTTAATTCTTTCTTACTTCTTCCTTACTTCTTTCTTTCTTCTTTCTTACTCCTTTCTTAATTCTTTCTTACTTCATTCTAACTACTTTTTTCTTCTTTCTTACTTCTTTCTTCTTTCTTTCTTACATCTTTCTTACTTCTAACTTTCTTCTATTTTACTTCTTTCTTTCTTCTTTCTTAATTCTTTCTTTCTTCTTTCTTACTTCTTTCTTGCTTCTTTATTACTTCTTTCTTACTTCTTTCTTCTTTCTTTCTTCTTTATTACTTCTTTCTTACTTCTTTCTTACTTCTTTCTTTCTTCTTTCTTACTTCTTTCTTTCTTCTTTCTTCTTTCTTTCTTGTTTCTTTCTTCATTCCTTCTTACTTCTTTCTTACTTCTTTCTTACTTCTTTCTTACTTCATTCTTACTTCTTTCTTCTATCTTTCTTTCTTCTTTCTTACTTCTTTTTTTCTTCTTTCTTACTTCTTTCTTTCTTCTTTCTTACTTCTTTCTAACTTATTTTTTCTTCTTTCTTACTTCTTTCTTACTTCTTTCTTACTTCTTTCTTACTTCTTTCTTCTTTCTTTCTTCTTTCTTTCTTACTTCTTTCTCACTTCTTTCTTACTTCTTTCTTACTTCTTTCTTACTTCTTTCTTCATTCCTTCTTCCTTCTTTCTTACTTCTTTCTTACTTCTTTCTTACTTCTTTCTTCTTTCTTTCTTCTTTCTTTCTTACTTCTTTCTCACTTCTTTCTTACTTCTTTCTTACTTCTTTCTTACTTCTTTCTTCATTCCTTCTTCCTTCTTTCTTACTTCTTTCTTACTTCTTTCTTACTTCTTTCTTACTTCTTTCTTACTTCTTTTTTTCTTCTTTCTTACTTCTTTCATACTTCTTTCTTACTTCTTTCTTTCTTCTTTTTTCTTCTTTCTTACTTCTTTCTTTCTCCTTTCTTAATTCTTTCTTACTTCTTTCTTACTTCTTTCTTCTTTCTTTCTTCTTTCTTACTTCTTTCTTACTTCTTTCTTACTTCTTTCTTACTTCTTTCTTACTTCTTTTTTTCTTCTTTCTTACTTCTTTCATACTTCTTTCTTACTTCTTTCTTTCTTCTTTTTTCTTCTTTCTTACTTCTTTCTTACTTCTTTCTTTCTTCTTTCTTTCTTCTTTCTTTCTTACCTCTTTCTTACTTCTTTCTTACTTCTTTCTTACTTCTTTCTTACTTATTTCTTACTTCTTTCTAACTTCTTTCTTACTTCTTTCTTACTTCTTTCTAACTTCTTTCTTACTTCTTTCTTACTTCTTTCTTACTTCTTTCTTTCTTACTTCTTTCTTGCTTCTTTCATACTTCTTTCTTCTTTCTTACTTCTTTCTTCTTTCTTTCTTACTTCTTTCTTACTTCTTTCTTACTTTTTTCTTACTTCTTTCTTACTTCTTTCTTACTTCTTTCTAACTTCTTTCCTACTTCTTTCTTACTACTTTCTTCATTTCTTCTTACTTCTTTCTTACTTCTTTCTTACTTCTTTCTAACTTCTTTCTTACTTCTTTCTTACTTCTTTCTTCTTTCTTTGTTACTTCTTTGTTACTTCTTTCTGACTTCTTTCTTACTTCTTTCTTACTTCTTTCTTACTTCTTTCTTATTTCTTTCTTACTTCTTTCTTTCTTCTTTCTTACTTCTTTCTTACTTCTTTCTTACTTCTTTCTAACGTCTTTTTTCTTCTTTCTTACTTCTTTCTTACTTCTCTCATACTTCTTTCTTTCTTCTTTCTTACTTCTTTCTTCTTTCTTTCTTACTTCTTTCTTTCTTACTTCTTTCTTACTTCTTTCCTACTTCTTTCTTACTTCTATCTTACTTCTTTCTAACTTCTTTCTTACTTCTTTCTTAATTCTTTCTTACTTCTTTCTTAATTCTTTCTTACTTCTTTCTTCTTTCTTTCTTACTTCTTTCTTACTTCTTTCTTTATTCTTTCTTACTTCTTTCTTTCTTCTTTCTTACTTCTTTCTTTCTTCTTTCTTACTTCTTTCTTACTTCTTTCTTACTTCTTTCTTACTTCTTTCTTACTTCTTTCTTCTTTCTTTCTTACTTCTTTCTTACTTCTTTTTTACTTCTTTCTTACTTCTTTCTTACTTCTTTCTTTATTCTTTCTTACTTCTTTCATACTTCTTTCTTACTTCTTTCTAACTTCTTTTTTCTTCTTTCTTACTTCTTTCTTACTTCTTTCTTACTTCTTTCTTCTTTCTTTCTTACTTCTTTCTTATTTCTTTCTTACTTCTTTCTTACTTCTTTCTTACTTCTTTCTTACTTCTTTCTTCTTTCTTACTTCTTTCTTACTTCTTTCTTATTTCTTTCTTTCTTACTTCTTTCTTACTTCTTTCGTACTTCTTACTTCTTTCTTCTTTCTTTCTTCTTTCTTACTTCTTTCTTCTTTCTTTCTTACTTCTTTCTTACTTCTTTCTTACTTCTAACTTCTTTCTTACTTCTTTCTTACTTCTTTCTAACTTCTTTCTTACTTCTTTCTTACTTCTTTCTTACTTCTTTCTTTCTTACTTCTTTCTTACTTCTTTCATACTTCTTTCTTCTTTCTTACTTCTTTCTTCTTTCTTTGTTACTTCTTTGTTACTTCTTTCTTACTTTTTTCTTACTTCTTTCTTACTTCTTTCTTTCTTCTTTCTTACTTCTTTCTTTCTTCTTTCTTCTTTCTTACTTCTTTCTTACTTCTTTCTTACTTCTTTCTAACTTCTTTCTTACTTCTTTCTTACTTCTTTCTTACTTCTTTCTTACTTCGTTCTTACTTTAATTCTTTCTTACTTCTTTCTTACTTCTTTCATACTTCTTTCTTTCTTCTTTCTTACTTCTTTCTTATTTCCTTCTTACTTCTTTCTTACTTCTTTCTTACTTCTTTCTTACTTCTTTCTTTCTTCTTTCTTCTTTCTTACTTCTTTCTTACTTCTTTCTTACTTCTTTCTAACTTCTTTCTTACTTCGTTCTTACTTCGTTCTTACTTCTTTCTTTCTTACTTCTTTCTTACTTCTTTCATACTTCTTTCTTTCTTCTTTCTTACTTCTTTCTTCATTCCTTCTTACTTCTTTCTTTCTTCTTTCTTACTTCTTTCTTACTTCTTTCTTACTTCTTTCTTTCTTACTTCTTTCTTACTTCTTTATTACTTCTTTCTAACTTCTTTTTTCTTTTCTTTCTTCTTTCTTACTTCTTTCTTACTTCTTTCTTACTTCTTTCTTCTTTCTTTCTTACTGCTTTCTTATTTCTTTCTTACTTCTTTCTTACTTCTTTCTTACTTCTTTCTTCTTTCTTACTTCTTTCTTACTTCTTTCTTACTTCTTTCTTCTTTCTTTCTTACTTCTTTCTTATTTCTTTCTTACTTCTTTCTTACTTCTTTCTTACTTCTTTCTTCTTTCTTACTTCTTTCTTACTTCTTTCTTATTTCTTTCTTTCTTACTTCTTTCTTACTTCTTTCGTACTTCTTACTTCTTTCTTCTTTCTTTCTTCTTTTTTACTTCTTTCTTCTTTCTTTCTTACTTCTTTCTTACTTCTTTCTTACTTCTAACTTCTTTCTTACTTCTTTCTTACTTCTTTCTAACTTCTTTCTTACTTCTTTCTTACTTCTTTCTTACTTCTTTCTTTCTTACTTCTTTCTTACTTCTTTCATACTTCTTTCTTCTTTCTTACTTCTTTCTTCTTTCTTTGTTACTTCTTTGTTACTTCTTTCTTACTTTTTTCTTACTTCTTTCTTACTTCTTTCTTACTTCTTTCTTACTTCTTTCTTTCTTCTTTCTTCTTTCTTACTTCTTTCTTACTTCTTTCTTACTTCTTTCTAACTTCTTTCTTACTTCTTTCTTACTTCTTTCTTACTTCTTTCTTACTTCGTTCTTACTTCTTTCTTTCTTACTTCTTTCTTACTTCTTTCATACTTCTTTCTTTCTTCTTTCTTACTTCTTTCTTATTTCCTTCTTACTTCTTTCTTACTTCTTTCTTACTTCTTTCTTACTTCTTTCTTTCTTCTTTCTTCTTTCTTACTTCTTTCTTACTTCTTTCTTACTTCTTTCTAACTTCTTTCTTACTTCGTTCTTACTTCGTTCTTACTTCTTTCTTTCTTACTTCTTTCTTACTTCTTTCATACTTCTTTCTTTCTTCTTTCTTACTTCTTTCTTCATTCCTTCTTACTTCTTTCTTTCTTCTTTCTTACTTCTTTCTTACTTCTTTCTTACTTCTTTCTTTCTTACTTCTTTCTTACTTCTTTATTACTTCTTTCTAACTTCTTTTTTCTTTTCTTTCTTCTTTCTTACTTCTTTCTTACTTCTTTCTTACTTCTTTCTTCTTTCTTTCTTACTCCTTTCTTATTTCTTTCTTACTTCTTTCTTACTTCTTTCTTACTTCTTTCTTCTTTCTTACTTCTTTCTTACTTCTTTCTTACTTCTTTCGTACTTCTTTCGTACTTCTTTCTTACTTCTTTCTTACTTCTTTCTTACTTCTTTCTTCATTCTTTCTTACTTCTTTCTTACTTCTTTCTTACTTCTTTTTTTCTTCTTTCTTACTTCTTTCTTTCTTCTTTCTTACTTCTTTCTTACTTCTTTCTTACTTCTTTCTTACTTCTTTCTTACTTCTTTCTTACTTCTTTCTTACTTCTTTCTTAATTCTTTCTTACTTCTTTCTTACTTCTTTCTTTCTTCTTTCTTACTCCTTTCTTAATTCTTTCTTACTTCATTCTAACTACTTTTTTCTTCTTTCTTACTTCTTTCTTACTTCTTTCTTCTTTCTTTCTTACATCTTTCTTACTTCTAACTTTCTTCTATTTTACTTCTTTCTTTCTTCTTTCTTAATTCTTTCTTTCTTCTTTCTTACTTCTTTCTTGCTTCTTTATTACTTCTTTCTTACTTCTTTCTTCTTTCTTTCTTCTTTCTTACTTCTTTCTTACTTCTTTCTTACTTCTTTCTTTCTTCTTTCTTACTTCTTTCTTTCTTCTTTCTTCTTTCTTTCTTGTTTCTTTCTTCATTCTTTCTTACTTCTTTCTTCTTTCTTTCTTCTTTCTTACTTCTTTCTTACTTCATTCTTACTTCTTTCTTCTATCTTTCTTTCTTCTTTCTTACTTCTTTTTTTCTTCTTTCTTACTTCTTTCTTTCTTCTTTCTTACTTCTTTCTAACTTATTTTTTCTTCTTTCTTACTTCTTTCTTACTTCTTTCTTACTTCTTTCTTACTTCTTTCTTCTTTCTTTCTTCTTTCTTCTTTCTTTCTTCTTTCTTACTTCTTTCTTACTTCTTTCTTACTTCTTTCTTCTTTCTTTCTTCTTTCTTTCTTACTTCTTTCTCACTTCTTTCTTACTTCTTTCTTACTTCTTTCTTACTTCTTTCTTCATTCCTTCTTCCTTCTTTCTTACTTCTTTCTTACTTCTTTCTTAGTTCTTTCTTACTTCTTTCTTACTTCTTTTTTTCTTCTTTCTTACTTCTTTCATACTTCTTTCTTACTTCTTTCTTTCTTCTTTTTTCTTCTTTCTTACTTCTTTCTTTCTCCTTTCTTAATTCTTTCTTACTTCTTTCTTACTTCTTTCTTCTTTCTTTCTTCTTTCTTTCTTCTTTCTTACTTCTTTCTTACTTCTTTCATACTTCTTTCTTACTTCTTTCTTTCTTCTTTTTTCTTCTTTCTTACTTCTTTCTTACTTCTTTCTTTCTTCTTTCTTTCTTCTTTCTTTCTTACCTCTTTCTTACTTCTTTCTTACTTCTTTCTTACTTCTTTCTTACTTATTTCTTACTTCTTTCTAACTTCTTTCTTACTTCTTTCATACTTCTTTTTTTCTTCTTTCTTACTTCTTTCTTTCTTCTTTCTTACTTCTTTCTTACTTCTTTCTTACTTCTTTCTTACTTCTTTCTTACTTCTTTCTTACTTCTTTCTTACTTCTTTCTTAATTCTTTCTTACTTCTTTCTTACTTCTTTCTTTCTTCTTTCTTACTCCTTTCTTAATTCTTTCTTACTTCATTCTAACTACTTTTTTCTTCTTTCTTACTTCTTTCTTACTTCTTTCTTCTTTCTTTCTTACATCTTTCTTACTTTTAACTTTCTTCTATTTTACTTCTTTCTTTCTTCTTTCTTAATTCTTTCTTTCTTCTTTCTTACTTCTTTCTTGCTTCTTTATTACTTCTTTCTTACTTCTTTCTTCTTTCTTCTTTCTTACTTCTTTCTTACTTCTTTCTTACTTCTTTCTTTCTTCTTTCTTACTTCTTTCTTACTTCTTTCTTACTTCTTTCTTGTTTCTTTCTTCATTCCTTCTTACTTCTTTCTTACTTCTTTCTTACTTCTTTCTTACTTCTTTCTTACTTCATTCTTCTTTCTTCTATCTTTCTTTCTTCTTTCTTACTTCTTTTTTTCTTCTTTCTTACTTCTTTCTTTCTTCTTTCTTACTTCTTTCTAACTTATTTTTTCTTCTTTCTTACGTCTTTCTTACTTCTTTCTTACTTCTTTCTTACTTCTTTCTTCTTTCTTTCTTCTTTCTTCTTTCTTTCTTCTTTCTTACTTCTTTCTTACTTCTTTCTTACTTCTTTCTTCTTTCTTTCTTCTTTATTTCTTACTTCTTTCTCACTTCTTTCTTACTTCTTTCTTACTTCTTACTTACTTCTTTCTTCATTCCTTCTTCCTTCTTTCTTACTTCTTTCTTACTTCTTTCTTACTTATTTCTTACTTCTTTCTTACTTCTTTTTTTCTTCTTTCTTACTTCTTTCATACTTCTTTCTTACTTCTTTCTTTCTTATTTTTTCTTCTTTCTTACTTCTTTCTTTCTCCTTTCTTAATTCTTTCTTACTTCTTACTTACTTCTTTCTTCTTTCTTTCTTCTTTCTTACTTCTTTCTTACTTCTTTCTTACTTCTTTCATACTTCTTTCTTACTTCTTTCTTTCTTCTTTTTTCTTCTTTCTTACTTCTTTCTTACTTCTTTCTTTCTTCTTTCTTTCTTCTTTCTTTCTTACCTCTTACTTACTTCTTTCTTACTTCTTTCTTACTTCTTTCTTACTTATTTCTTACTTCTTTCTAACTTCTTTCTTACTTCTTTCTTACTTCTTTCTAACTTCTTTCTTACTTCTTTCCTACTTCTTTCTTACTTCTTTCTTTCTTACTTCTTTCTTACTTCTTTCATACTTCTTTCTTCTTTCTTACTTCTTTCTTCTTTCTTTCTTACTTCTTTCTTACTTCTTTCTTACTTTTTTCTTACTTCTTTCTTACTTCTTTCTTACTTCTTTCAAACTTCTTTCCTACTTCTTTCTTACTTCTTTCTTCATTCCTTCTTACTTCTTTCTTACTTCTTTCTTACTTCTTTCTTACTTCTTTCTTTCTTCTTTCTTCTTTTTTCTTACTTCTTTCTTCATTCCTTCTTACTTCTTTCTTACTTCTTTCTTACTTCTTTCTTACTTCATTCTTACTTCTTTCTTACTTCTTTCTTACTTCTTTCTTACTTCTTTCTTACTTCTTTCTTCTATCTTTCTTTCTTCTTTCTTACTTCTTTCTTTCTTCTTTCTTACTGCTTTCTTTCTTCTTTCTTACTTCTTTCTTTCTTCTTTCTTACTTCTTTCTAACTTCTTTCCTCTTTCTAAGTTCTTTTTTCTTCTTTCTTACTTCTTTATTACTTCTTTCTTACATCTTTCTTACTTCTTTCTTCTTTCTTTCTTACTTCTTTCTTACATCTTTCTTACTTCTTTCTTACTTCTTTCTTACTTCTTTCATACTTCTTTCTTACTTCTTTCTTTCTTCTTTCTTACTTCTTTCTTCTTTCTTTCTTCTTTTTTCTTCTTTCTTTCTTCTTTCTTACTTCTTCCTTACTTCTTTCTTACTTCTTTCTTCTTTCTTTCTTCTTTCTTTCTTACTTCTTTCTCACTTCTTTCTTACTTCTTTCTTACTTCTTTCTTACTTCTTTCTTCATTCCTTCTTACTTCTTTCTTACTTCTTTCTTACTTCTTTCTTACTTCTTTCTTACTTCTTTTTTTCATCTTTCTTACTTCTTTCATACTTCTTTCTTACTTCTTTCTTTCTTCTTTTTTCTTCTTTCTTACTTCTTTCTTACTTCTTTCTTTCTTCTTTCTTTCTTCTTTCTTTCTTACCTCTTTCTTACTTCTTTCTTACTTCTTTCTTACTTCTTTCTTATTTATTTCTTTCTTCTTTCTAACTTCTTTCTTACTTCTTTCTTACTTCTTTCTAACTTCTTTCTTACTTCTTTCTTACTTCTTTCTTACTTCTTTCTTTCTTACTTCTTTCTTACTTCTTTCATACTTCTTTCTTCTTTCTTACTTCTTTCTTCTTTCTTTCTTACTTCTTTCTTACTTCTTTCTTACTTTTTTCTTACTTCTTTCTTACTTCTTTCTTACTTCTTTCTAACTTCTTTCCTACTTCTTTCTTACTTCTTTCTTCATTCCTTCTTACTTCTTTCTTACTTCTTTCTTACTTCTTTCTAACTTCTTTCTTACTTGTTTCTTACTTCTTTCTTACTTCTTTCTTTCTTACTTCTTTCTTACTTCTTTCATACTTCTTTCTTCTTTCTTACTTCTTTCTTCTTTCTTTCTTACTTCTTTCTTACTTCTTTCTTACTTCTTTCGTACTTCTTTCTTACTTCTTTCTTACTTCTTTCTTTCTTCTTTCTTACTTCTTTCTTCATTCTTTCTTACTTCTTTCTTACTTCTTTTTTTCTTCTTTCTTACTTCTTTCTTACTTCTTTCTTTCTTCTTTCTTACTTCTTTCTTACTTCTTTCTTACTTCTTTCTTACTTCTTTCTTACTTCTTTCTTACTTCTTTCTTAATTCTTTCTTACTTCTTTCTTACTTCTTTCTTTCTTCTTTCTTACTCCTTTCTTAATTCTTTCTTACTTCATTCTAACTACTTTTTTCTTCTTTCTTACTTCTTTCTTACTTCTAACTTTCTTCTATTTTACTTCTTTCTTTCTTCTTTCTTAATTCTTTCTTTCTTCTTTCTTACTTCTTTCTTGCTTCTTTATTACTTCTTTCTTACTTCTTTCTTCTTTCTTTCTTCTTTCTTACTTCTTTCTTTCTTCTTTCTTACTTCTTTCTTTCCTCTTTCTTACTTCTTTCTTTCTTCTTTCTTCTTTCTTTCTTGTTTCTTTCTTCATTCCTTCTTACTTCTTTCTTACTTCTTTCTTACTTCTTTCTTACTTCATTCTTACTTCTTTCTTCTATCTTTCTTTCTTCTTTCTTTCTTCTTTCTTACTTCTTTTTTTCTTCTTTCTTACTTCTTTCTTTCTTCTTTCTTACTTCTTTCTAACTTATTTTTTCTTCTTTCTTACTTCTTTCTTACTTCTTTCTTACTTCTTTCTTCTTTCTTTCTTCTTTCTTCTTTCTTTTTTCTTTCTTACTTCTTTCTTACTTCTTTCTTACTTCTTTCTTCTTTCTTTCTTCTTTCTTTCTTACTTCTTTCTCACTTCTTTCTTACTTCTTTCTTACTTCTTTCTTACTTCTTTCTTACTTCTTTCTTACTTCTTTCTTACTTCTTTCTTACTTCGTTCTTACTTCTTTCTTTCTTACTTCTTTCTTACTTCTTTCATACTTCTTTGTTTCTTCTTTCTTACTTCTTTCTTTCTTCTTTCTTACTTCTTTCTTACTTCTTTCTTACTTCTTTCTTCTTTCTTTCTTACTCCTTTCTTATTTCTTTCTTACTTCTTTCTTACTTCTTTCTTACTTCTTTCTTCTTTCTTACTTCTTTCTTACTTCGTTCTTACTTCTTACTTTCTTACTTCTTTCTTACTTCTTTCGTACTTCTTTCTTACTTCTTTCTTACTTCTTTCTTTCTTCTTTCTTACTTCTTTCTTCATTCTTTCTTACTTCTTTCTTACTTCTTTTTTTCTTCTTTCTTACTTCTTTCTTTCTTCTTTCTTACTTCTTTCTTACTTCTTTCTTACTTCTTTCTTACTTCTTTCTTACTTCTTTCTTACTTCTTTCTTACTTCTTTCTTAATTCTTTCTTACTTCTTTCTTACTTCATTCTTTCTTCTTTCTTACTCATTTCTTAATTCTTTCTTACTTCATTCTAACTACTTTTTTCTTCTTTCTTACTTCTTTCTTACTTCTTTCTTCTTTCTTTCTTACATCTTTCTTACTTTTAACTTTCTTCTATTTTACTTCTTTCTTTCTTCTTTCTTAATTCTTTCTTTCTTCTTTCTTACTTCTTTCTTACTTCTTTCTTCTTTCTTTCTTCTTTCTTCTTTCTTTTTTCTTTCTTACTTCTTTCTTTCTTCTTTCTTTCTTCTTTCTTTCTTCTTTCTTACTTCTTTCTTACTTCTTTCTTACTTCTTTCTTTCTTCTTTCTTACTTCTTTCTTTCTTCTTTCTTCTTTCTTTCTTGTTTCTTTCTTCATTCCTTCTTACTTCTTTCTTACTTCTTTCTTACTTCTTTCTTACTTCTTTCTTACTTCATTCTTACTTCTTTCTTCTATCTTTCTTTCTTCTTTCTTACTTCTTTTTTTCTTCTTTCTTACTTCTTTCTTTCTTCTTTCTTACTTCTTTCTAACTTATTTTTTCTTCTTTCTTACTTCTTTCTTACTTCTTTCTTACTTCTTTCTTACTTCTTTCTTCTTTCTTTCTTCTTTCTTTCTTCTTTCTTACTTCTTTCTTACTTCTTTCTTACTTCTTTCTTCTTTCTTTCTTCTTTCTTTCTTACTTCTTTCTCACTTCTTTCTTACTTCTTTCTTACTTCTTTCTTACTTCTTTCTTCATTCCTTCTTCCTTCTTTCTTACTTCTTTCTTACTTCTTTCTTACTTCTTTCTTACTTCTTTCTTACTTCTTTTTTTCTTCTTTCTTACTTCTTTCATACTTCTTTCTTACTTCTTTCTTTCTTCTTTTTTCTTCTTTCTTACTTCTTTCTTTCTCCTTTCTTAATTCTTTCTTACTTCTTTCTTACTTCTTTCTTCTTTCTTTCTTCTTTCTTACTTCTTTCTTACTTCTTTCTTACTTCTTTCTTACTTCTTTCTTACTTCTACTTCTTTTTTTCCTTCTTTCTTACTTCTTTCATACTTCTTTCTTACTTCTTTCTTTCTTCTTTTTCTTCTTTCTTACTTCTTTCTTACTTCTTTCTTTCTTCTTTCTTTCTTCTTTCTTTCTTACCTCTTTCTTACTTCTTCTTACTTCTTTCTTACTTCTTTCTTACTTATTTCTTACTTCTTTCTAACTTCTTTCTTACTTCTTTCTTACTTCTTTCTAACTTCTTTCTTACTTCTTTCTTACTTCTTTCTTACTTCTTTCTTTCTTACTTTCTTTCTTACTTCTTTCATACTTCTTTCTTCTTTCTTACTTCTTTCTTCTTTCTTTCTTACTTCTTTCTTACTTCTTTCTTACTTTTTTCTTACTTCTTCTTACTTCTTTCTTACTTCTTTCTAACTTCTTTCCTACTTCTTTCTTACTTCTTTCTCATTCCTTCTTACTTCTTTCTTACTTCTTTCTTACTTCTTTCTTACTTCTTTCTTCTTCTTCTTCTTTTTCTTACTTCTTTCTTCATTCCTTCTTACTTCTTTCTTACTTCTTTCTTACTTCTTTCTTACTTCATTCTTACTTCTTTCTTACTTCTTTCTACTTCTTTCTTACTTCTTTCTTACTTCTTTCTTCTATCTTTCTTTCTTCTTTCTTACTTCTTTCTTTCTTCTTTCTTTCTTCTTTCTTTCTTCTATCTTACTTCTTTCTTTCTCTTTCTTACTTCTTTCTAACTTCTTTCTCTTTCTAAGTTCTTTTTCTTCTTTCTTACTTCTTTATTACTTCTTTCTTACATCTTTCTTACTTCTTTCTTCTTTCTTTCTTACTTCTTTCTTACTTCTTTCTTACTTCTTTCTTTCTTCTTTCTTTCTTCTTTCTTTCTTCTTTCTTTCTTCTTTCTTACTTCTTTCTTACTTCTTTCTTACTTCTTTCTTCTTTCTTTCTTCTTCTTTCTTACTTCTTTCTCACTTCTTTCTTACTTCTTTCTTACTTCTTTCTTACTTCTTTCTTCATTCCTTCTTACTTCTTTCTTACTTCGTTCTTACTTCTTTCTTACTTCTTTCTGACTTCTTTCTTACTTCTTTCTTACTTCTTTCTTACTTCTTTTTTCTTCTTTCTTACTTCTTTCATACTTCTTTCTTACTTCTTTCTTTCTTCTTTCTTACTTCTTTCTTCTTTCTTTCTTCTTTTTTCTTCTTTCTTTCTTCTTTCTTACTCTTCCTTACTTCTTCTTACTTCTTTCTTCTTCTTTTTTCTTTCTTTCTTACTTCTTTCTCACTTCTTTCTACTTCTTTCTTACTTCTTTCTTACTTCTTTCTTCATTCCTTCTACTTCTTCTTACTTCTTTCTTTCTTCTTTCTTTCTTCTTTCTTTCTTACCTCTTTCTTACTTCTTTCTTACTTCTTTCTTACTTCTTTCTTACTTATTTCTTACTTCTTTCTAACTTCTTTCTTACTTCTTTCTTACTTCTTTCTAACTTCTTTCTTACTTCTTTCTTACTTCTTTCTTTACTTCTTTCTTCTTACTTCTTCTTACTTCTTTCATACTTCTTTCTTCTTTCTTACTTCTTTCTTCTTTCTTTCTTACTTCTTTCTTACTTCTTTCTTACTTTTTTCTTACTTCTTTCTTACTTCTTTCTTACTTCTTTCTAACTTCTTTCCTACTTCTTTCTTACTTCTTTCTTCATTCCTTCTTACTTCTTTCTTACTTCTTTCTTACTTCTTTCTAACTTCTTTCTTACTTCTTTCTACTTCTTTCTTTCTTACTTCTTTCTTAATTCTTTCATACTTCTTCTTACTTCTTTCTTTCTTCTTTCTTACTTCTTTCTTCTTTCTTTCTTCTTTTTCTTCTTTCTTTCTTCTTTCTTACTTCTTCCTTACTTCTTTCTTACTTCTTTCTTCTTTCTTTCTTCTTTCTTTCTTACTTCTTTCTCACTTCTTTCTTACTTCTTTCTTACTTCTTTCTTACTTCTTTCTTCATTCTTCTACTTCTTTCTTACTTCTTTCTTACTTCTTTCTTACTTCTTTCTTACTTTCTTTCTTACTTCTTTTTTCTTCTTTCTTACTTCTTTCATACTTCTTTCTTACTTCTTTCTTTCTCCTTTTTCTTCTTTCTTACTTCTTTCTACTTCTTTCTTCTTCTTTCTTTCTTCTTTCTTTCTTACTCTTTCTTACTTCTTTCTTACTTCTTTCTTACTTCTTTCTTACTTATTTCTTACTTCTTTCTAACTCTTTCTTACTTCTTTCTTACTTCTTTCTAACTTCTTTCTTACTTCTTTCTTACTTCTTTCTTACTTCTTCTTACTTCTTCTTACTTCTTTTTTCTTCTTTCTTACTTCTTTCATACTTCTTTCTTACTTCTTTCTTTCTTCTTTTCTTCTTCTTTCTTCTTTCTTAATTCTTTCTTTCTTCTTTCTTCTTCTTTCTTTCTTTTTCTTTCTTACCTCTTTCTTACTTCTTTCTTACTTCTTTCTTACTTCTTTCTTACTTATTTCTTACTTCTTTCTAACTTCTTTCTTACTTCTTTCTTACTTCTTTCATACTTCTTTCTTACTTCTTTCTTACTTCTTTCTTACTTCTTTCTTTCTTACTTCTTTCTTACTTCTTTCATACTCTTTCTTCTTTCTTACTTATTTCTTCTTCTTTCTTACTTCTTTCTTACTTCTTTCTACTTTTCTTTACTTCTTCTTACTTCTTTCTTACTTCTTTCTAACTTCTTTCCTACTTCTTTCTTACTTCTTTCTTCATTCCTTCTTACTTCTTTCTTACTTCTTTCTTACTTCTTTCTAACTTCTTTCTTACTTCGTTATTACTTCTTTCTTACTTCTTTCTTTCTTACTTCTTTCTTACTTCTTTCATACTTCTTTCTTCTTCTTACTTCTTTCTTTCTTTCTACTTCTTTCTTACATCTTTCTTACTTCTTTCTTACTTCTTTCTAATTCTTTCATACTTCTTTCTACTTCTTTCTTCTTCTTTCTTACTTCTTTCTTCTTTCTTTCTTCTTTTTTCTTCTTTCTTTCTTCTTTCTTAATTCTTCCTTACTTCTTTCTTACTTCTTTCTTCTTTCTTTCTTCTTTCTTTCTAATTCTTTCTCACTTCTTTCTTACTTCTTTCTTACTTCTTTCTTACTTCTTTCTTCATTCCTTCTTACTTCTTCTTACTTCGTTCTACTTCTTTCTTACTTCTTTCTACTTCTTTTTTTCTTCTTTCTTACTTCTTTCATACTTCTTTCTTACTTCTTTCTTTCTTCTTTTTCTTCTTTCTTACTTCTTTCTTACTTCTTTCTTTCTTCTTCTTTCTTCTTTCTTTCTACCTCTTTCTTACTTCTTTCTTACTTATTTCTTACTTCTTTCTTACTTATTCTTACTTCTTTCTAACTTCTTCTTACTTCTTTCTTACTTCTTTCTAACTTCTTTCTTACTTCTTTCTTACTTCTTTCTTACTTCTTTCTTACTTTTTTCTTACTTCTTTCTTACTTCTTTCTTACTTCTTTCTAACTTCTTTCCTACTTCTTTCTTACTTCTTTCTTCATTCCTTCTTACTTCTTTCTTACTTCTTTCTTACTTCTTTCTAACTTCTTTCTTACTTTTTCTTACTTCTTTCTACTTCTTCTTCTTACTTCTTTCTTACTTCTTTCATACTTCTTTCTTCTTTCTTACTTCTTTCTTCTTTCTTTCTTACTTCTTTCTTACTTTCTTTCTTACTTCTTCGTACTTCTTTCTTACTTATTTCTTACTTCTTTCTTACTTCTTTCTTACTTCTTTCTTACTTCATTCTTACTTCTTTCTTCTATCTTTCTTTCTTCTTTCTTACTTCTTTTTTTCTTCTTTCTTACTTCTTTCTTTCTTCTTTCTTACTTCTTTCTAACTTATTTTTTCTTCTTTCTTACTTCTTTCTTACTTCTTTCTTACTTCTTTCTTACTTCTTTCTTCTTTCTTTCTTCTTTCTCTTCTTCATCTTTCTTACTTCTTTCTTCTTCTTTCTTCTTTCTTTCTTCTTTTTTCTTCTTTCTTTCTTCTTTCTTACTTCTTCCTTACTTCTTTCTTACTTCTTTCTTCTTTCTTTCTTCTTCTTTCTTACTTCTTTCTCACTTCTTTCTTACTTCTTCTTACTTCTTTCTTACTTCTTCTTCATTCCTTCTTACTTCTTTCTTACTTCTTTCTTACTTCTTTCTTACTTCTTTTTTCTTCTTTCTTACTTCTTTCATACTTCTTTCTTACTTCTTTCTTTCTTCTTTCTTATTTCTTTCTTCTTTCTTCTTCTTTTTCTTCTTTCTTCTTCTTTCTTACTTCTTCCTTACTTCTTTCTTACTTCTTTCTTCTTTCTTTCTTCTTTCTTTCTTACTTCTTTCTCACTTCTTTCTTACTTCTTTCTACTTCTTTCTTACTTCTTTCTTCATTCCTTCTTACTTCTTTCTTACTTCTTTCTTACTTCTTTCTTACTTCTTTCTTACTTCTTTTTTTCTTCTTTCTTACTTCTTTCATACTTCTTTCTTACTTCTTTCTTTCTTCTTTTTCTTCTTTCTTACTTCTTTCTTACTTCTTTCTTTCTTCTTTCTTTCTTCTTTCTTTCTTACCTCTTTCTTACTTCTTTCTTACTTCTTTCTTACTTCTTTCTTACTTATTTCTTACTTCTTTCTAACTTCTTTCTTACTTCTTTCTTACTTCTTTCTAACTTCTTTCTTACTTCTTTCTTACTTCTTTCTTACTTCTTTCTTACTTTTTCTTACTTCTTTCTTACTTCTTTCTTACTTCTTCTAACTTCTTTCCTACTTCTTTCTTACTTCTTCTTCATCCTTCTTACTTCTTTCTTACTTCTTTCTTACTTCTTTCTAACTTCTTTCTTACTTTTTCTACTTCTTTCTTACTTCTTTCTTCTTACTTCTTTCTTACTTCTTTCATACTTCTTTCTTCTTTCTTACTTCTTTCTTCTTCTTTCTTACTTCTTTCTTACTTCTTTCTACTTCTTTCGTACTTCTTCTTACTTCTTTCTTACTTCTTTCTTACTTCTTTCTTACTTCTTTCTTACTTCATTCTTACTTCTTTCTTCTATCTTTCTTTCTTCTTTCTTACTTCTTTTTTCTTCTTTCTTACTTCTTTCTTTCTTCTTTCTTACTTCTTTCTAACTTATTTTTTCTTCTTCTTACTTCTTTCTTACTTCTTTCTTACTTCTTCTACTTCTTTCTTCTTTCTTTCTTCTTTCTCTTTCTTTCTTCTTTCTTACTTCTTTCTTACTTCTTTCTACTTCTTTCTTCTTTCTTTCTTCTTTCTTTCTTACTTCTTTCTCACTTCTTTCTTACTTCTTTCTTACTTCTTCTTACTTCTTTCTTCATTCCTTCTTCCTTCTTTCTACTTCTTTCTTACTTCTTTCTTACTTCTTTCTTACTTCTTCTTACTTCTTTTTTCTTCTTTCTTACTTCTTTCATACTTCTTTCTTACTTCTTTCTTCTTCTTTTTCTTCTTTCTTACTTCTTTATTTCTCCTTTCTTATTCTTTCTTACTTCTTTCTTACTTCTTTCTTCTTTCTTTCTTCTTTCTACTTCTTCTTACTTCTTTCTTACTTCTTTCTTATTCTTTCTTACTTCTTTCTTACTTCTTTTTTCTTCTTTCTTACTTCTTTCATACTCTTTCTACTTCTTTCTTTCTTTCTCTTTTTTCTTCTTTCTTACTTCTTTCTTACTTCTTTCTTTCTTCTTTCTTTCTTCTTTCTTTCTTACCTCTTTCTTACTTCTTTCTTACTTCTTTCTTACTCTTCTTACTTATTTCTTACTTCTTCTAACTTCTTTCTTACTTCTTTCTTACTTCTTTCTAACCTTCTTACTTCTTCTTACTTCTTTCTTACTTCTTTCTTTCTTACTTCTTTCTTACTTCTTTCATACTTCTTTCTTCTTTCTTACTTCTTTCTTCTTTCTTCTTACTTCTTTCTTACTTCTTTCTTACTTTTTTCTTACTTCTTTCTTACTTCTTTCTTACTTCTTTCTAACTTCTTTCCTACTTCTTTCTTACTTCTTTCTTCATTCCTTCTTACTTCTTTCTACTTCTTTCTTACTTCTTTCTTACTTCTTTCTTTCTTCTTTCTTCTTTTTCTTACTTCTTTCTTCATTCCTTCTTACTTCTTTTTACTTCTTTCTTACTTCTTTCTTACTTCATTCTTACTTCTTTCTTACTTCTTTCTTACTTCTTTCTTACTTCTTTCTTACTTCTTTCTTCTATCTTTCTTTCTTCTTTCTTACTTCTTTCTTTCTTCTTTCTTACTTCTTTCTTTCTTCTTTCTTACTTCTTTCTTCTTCTTTCTTACTTCTTTCTAACTTCTTTCTTCTTTCTAAGTTCTTTTTTCTTCTTTCTTACTTCTTTATTACTTCTTTCTTACATCTTTCTTACTTCTTTCTTCTTTCTTTCTTACTTCTTTCTTACTTCTTTCTTACTTCTTTCTTTCTTCTTTCTTTCTTCTTTCTTCTTCTTTCTTCTTTCTTACTTCTTTCTTACTTCTTTCTACTTCTTTCTTCTTCTTTCTTCTTTCTTTCTTACTTCTTTCTCACTTCTTTCTTACTTCTTTCTTACTTCTTCTTACTTCTTTCTTCATTCCTTCTTACTTCTTTCTTACTTCGTTCTTACTTCTTTCTTACTTCTTTCTTACTTCTTTCTTACTTCTTTCATACTTCTTTCTTACTTCTTTCTTTCTTCTTTCTTACTTCTTCTCTTCTTTCTTCTTTTTTCTTCTTTCTTTCTTCTTTCTTACTTCTTCCTTACTTCTTCTTACTTCTTTCTTCTTTCTTTCTTCTTTCATTCTTACTTCTTTCTCACTTCTTTCTTCTTTCTTTCTTCTTTCTTCTTACTTCTTTCTCACTTCTTTCTTACTTCTTTCTTACTTCTTTCTTACTTCTTTCTTACTTCTTTCTTACTTCTTTCTTACTTCTTTTTTTCTTCTTTCTTACTTCTTTCATACTTCTTTCTTACTTCTTTCTTTCTTCTTTTTTCTCTTTCTTACTTCTTTCTTACTTCTTTCTTTCTTCTTTCTTTCTTCTTTCTTTCTTACCTCTTTCTTACTTCTTCTTACTTCTTCTTACTTCTTTCTTACTTCTTTCTTACTTCTTTCTTACTTCTTTCTTACTTCTTTCTTACTTCTTTCTAACTTCTTTCTTACTTCTTTCTTACTTCTTTCTTACTTCTTTCTTTCTTACTTCTTTCTTACTTCTTTCATACTTCTTTCTTCTTTCTTACTTCTTTCTTCTTTCTTTCTTACTTCTTTCTTACTTCTTTCTTACTTTTTTCTTACTTCTTTCTTACTTCTTTCTTACTTCTTTCTAACTTCTTTCCTACTTCTTTCTTACTTCTTTCTTCATTCCTTCTTACTTCTTTCTTACTTCTTTCTTACTTCTTTCTAACTTCTTTCTTACTTCTTTCTTACTTCTTTCTTACTTCTTTCTTTCTTACTTCTTCTTAACTTCTTTCATACTTCTTTCTTCTTTCTTACTTCTTTCTTCTTTCTTTCTTACTTCTTTCTTACATCTTTCTTACTTCTTTCTTACTTCTTTCTTAATCTTTCATACTTCTTTCTTACTTCTTTCTTTCTTCTTTCTTACTTCTTCTTCTTTCTTTCTTCTTTTTTCTTCTTCTTTCTTCTTTCTTACTTCTTCCTTACTTCTTTCTTACTTCTTTCTTCTTTCTTTCTTCTTTCTTTCTACTTCTTTCTCACTTCTTCTTACTTCTTTCTTCTTCTTTCTTACTTCTTTCTTCATTCCTTCTTACTTCTTTCTTACTTCTTTCTTACTTCTTTCTTACTTCTTTCTTACTTCTTTCTTACTTCTTTTTTCTTCTTTCTTACTTCTTTCATACTTCTTTCTTACTTCTTTCTTTCTTCTTTTTTCTTCTTTCTTACTTCTTTCTTACTTCTTTCTTTCTTCTTTCTTTCTTCTTTCTTCTTACCTCTTTCTTACTTCTTTCTTACTTCTTTCTTACTTCTTTCTTACTTATTTCTTACTTCTTTCTAACTTCTTTCTTACTTCTTTCTTACTTCTTTCTAACTTCTTTCTTACTTCTTTCTTACTTCTTTCTTACTTCTTTCTAACTTCTTTCCTACTTCTTTCTTACTTCTTTCTTACTTCTTTCTTCATTCCTTCTTACTTCTTCTTACTTCTTTCTTACTTCTTTCTAACTTCTTTCTTACTGTTTCTACTTCTTTCTTACTTCTTTCTTTCTTACTTCTTTCTTACTTCTTTCATACTTCTTTCTCTTCTTACTTCTTTCTTCTTTCTTTCTTACTTCTTTCTTACTTCTTTCTTACTTCTTTCGTACTTCTTTCTTACTTCTTCTACTTCTTTCTTTCTTCTTCTTACTTCTTTCTTCATTCTTTCTTACTTCTTTCTTACTTCTTTTTTCTTCTTTCTTACTTCTTTCTTTCTTCTTTCTTACTTCTTTCTTACTTCTTTCTTACTTCTTTCTTACTTCTTTCTTACTCTTTCTTACTTCTTTCTTACTTCTTTCTTGATTCTTTCTTACTTCTTTCTTACTTCTTTCTTTCTTCTTTCTTACTCCTTTCTTAATTCTTTCTTACTTCATTCTAACTACTTTTTCTTCTTTCTTACTTCTTTCTTCATTCTTTCTTACTTCTTTCTTACTTCTTTTTTTCTTCTTTCTTACTTCTTTCTTCTTCTTCTTTCTTACTTCTTTCTTACTTCTTTCTTACTTCTTTCTTACTTCTTTCTTACTTCTTTCTTACTTCTTTCTTGATTCTTTCTTACTTCTTTCTTACTTCTTTCTTTCTTCTTTCTTACTCCTTTCTTAATTCTTTCTTACTTCATTCTAACTACTTTTTTCTTCTTTCTTACTTCTTTCTTACTTCTTTCTTCTTTCTTTCTTACATCTTTCTTACTTCTAACTTTCTTCTATTTTACTTCTTACTTTCTTCTTTCTTAATTCTTTCTTTCTTCTTTCTTACTTCTTTCTTGCTTCTTTATTACTTCTTTCTTACTTCTTCTTTCTTTCTTCTTTCTTACTTCTTTCTTACTTCTTTCTTACTTCTTTCTTCTCTTCTTACTTCTTTCTTACTTCTTTCTTCTTTCTTCTTTCTTCTTTTCTTTCTTCATTCCTTCTTACTTCTTTCTTACTTCTTTCTTACTTCTTTCTTACTTCTTTCTTACTTCATTCTTACTTCTTTCTTCTATCTTTCTTTCTTCTTTCTTACTTCTTTTTTCTTCTTTCTTACTTCTTTCTTTCTTCTTTCTTACTTCTTTCTAACTTATTTCTTCTTCTTACTTCTTTCTTACTTCTTTCTTACTTCTTTCTTACTTCTTTCTTCTTTCTTTCTTCTTTCTTCTTTCTTTCTTCTTTCTTACTTCTTTCTTACTTCTTTCTTACTTCTTTCTTCTTTCTTTCTTCTTTCTTTCTTACTTCTTTATCACTTCTTTCTTACTTCTTTCTTACTTCTTCTTACTTCTTTCTACTTCTTTCTTACTTCTTTCTTACTTCTTCTTCTTTCTTACTTCTTTCTTACTTCTTTCTTACTTCTTTCTAACTTCTTTCTTACTTCTTTCTTACTTCGTTCTTACTTCTTCTTTCTTACTTCTTCTTACTTCTTTCTTACTTCTTACTTCTTTCTTCTTTCTTACTTCTTTCTTCATTCTTACTTCTTTCTTTCTTCTTTCTTACTTCTTTCTTACTTCTTTCTTACTTCTTTCTTTCTTACTTCTTTCTTACTTCTTTCTTACTTCTTTCTAACTTCTTTTTCTTCTTTCTTCTTTCTTACTTCTTTCTTACTTCTTTCTTACTTCTTTCTTACTTCTTTCTTCTTACTTCTTTCTTACTTCTTTATTACTTCTTTCTAACTTCTTTTTTCTTTTCTTTCTTCTTTCTTACTTCTTTCTTACTTCTTTCTTACTTCTTTCTTACTTCTTTCTTCTTTCTTACTTCTTTCTTACTTCTTTCTTCTTTCTTACTTCTTTCTTACTTCTTTCTTACTTCTTACTTTCTTACTTCTTTCTAACTTCTTTCTTACTTCTTTCTTACTTCTTTCTAACTTCTTTCTTACTTCTTTCTTACTTCTTTCTTACTTCTTTCTTACTTTTTTCTTACTTCTTTCTTACTTCTTTCTTACTTCTTTCTAACTTCTTTCCTACTTCTTTCTTACTTCTTTCTTCATTCCTTCTTACTTCTTTCTTACTTCTTTCTTACTTCTTTCTTACTTCTTTCTTAATTCTTTCTTACTTCTTTCTTACTTCATTCTTTCTTCTTTCTTACTCATTTCTGAATTCTTTCTTACTTCATTCTAACTACTTTTTTCTTCTTTCTTACTTCTTTCTTACTTCTTTCTTCTTTCTTTCTTACATCTTTCTTACTTTAACTTTCTTCTATTTACTTCTTTCTTTTTCTTTCTTATTCTTTCTTTCTTCTTTCTTACTTCTTTCTTGCTTCTTTCTTACTTCTTTCTTACTTCTTTCTTCTTTCTTTCTTCTTTCTTACTTCTTTCTTACTTCTTTCTTACTTCTTTCTTTCTTCTTTCTTACTTCTTTCTTTCTTCTTTCTTCTTTCTTTCTTGTTTCTTTCTTCATTCCTTCTTACTTCTTTCTTACTTCTTTCTTACTTCTTTCTTACTTCTTTCTTACTTCATTCTTACTTCTTTCTTCTATCTTTCTTTCTTCTTTCTTACTTCTTTTTACTTCTTTCTTACTTCTTTCTTACTTCTTTCTTCTACTTATTTTTTCTTCTTTCTTACTTCTTTCTTACTTCTTTCTTACTTCTTTCTTACTTCTTCTTCTTACTTCTTTCTTACTTCTTTCTTACTTCTTTCTTACTTCTTTCTTACTTCTTCTTCTTCTTTCTTCTTCTTTCTTACTTCTTTCTTACTTCTTTCTTACTTCTTTCTTACTTCTTTCTTACTTCTTTCTTCTTCCTTCTTCCTTCTTTCTTACTTCTTTCTTACTTTTTTCTTACTTCTTTCTTACTTCTTTCTTACTTCTTTTTTCTTCTTTCTTACTTCTTTCATACTTCTTTCTTACTTCTTTCTTTCTTCTTTTTTCTTCTTTCTTACTTCTTTCTTTCTCCTTTCTTACTTCTTTCTTACTTCTTTCTTACTTCTTCTTTCTTTCTTCTTTCTTACTTCTTTCTTACTTCTTTCTTACTTCTTTCTTACTTCTTTCTTACTTCTTTCTTACTTCTTTCTTTCTTCTTTCTTACTTCTTTCTTACTTCTTTCTTACTTCTTTCTTTCTTCTTTTCTTCTTTCTTACTTCTTTCTTACTTCTTTCTTTCTTCTTTCTTACTTCTTTCTTACTTCTTTCTTACTTCTTTCTTACTTCTTCTTACTTCTTTCTTACTTATTCTTACTTCTTTCTTACTTCTTTCTTACTTCTTTCTTACTTCTTTCTACTTCTTTCTTACTTCTTTCTTACTTCTTTCTTACTTCTTTCTTTACTTCTTTCTTACTTCTTTCTTACTTCTTTCTTCTTCTTTCTTACTTCTTTCTTACTTCTTTCTTACTTCTTTCTTACTTTTTCTTACTTCTTTCTTACTTCTTTCTTACTTCTTTCTAACTTCTTTCTACTTCTTTCTTACTTCTTTCTTCATTCCTTCTTACTTCTTTCTTACTTCTTTCTTACTTCTTTCTTACTTCTTTCTTTCTTCTTTCTTCTTCTTTCTTTCTTCTTTCTTCTTCTTTCTTACTTCTTTCTTACTTCTTTCTTACTTCTTTCTTACTTCTTTACTTCTTTCTTACTTCTTTCTTACTTCTTTCTTACTTCTTTCTTCTTCTTTCTTCTTCTTTCTTACTTCTTTCTTACTTCTTTCTTTCTTCTTTCTTTCTTCTTTCTTACTTCTTTCTTACTTCTTTCTTACTTCTTTCTTTCTTCTTCTTTCTTACTTCTTTCTTTCTTCTTTCTTACTTCTTTCTTCTTTCTTCTTTCTTCTTCTTTCTTCTTTCTTACTTCTTTCTTCTTACTTCTTTCTTACTTCTTTCTTCTTCTTTCTTTCTTCTTTCTTTCTTCTTTCTTACTTCTTTCTTACTTCTTTCTTACTTCTTTCTTCTTCTTTCTTCTTTCTTTCTTCTTTCTTACTTCTTTCTACTTCTTTCTTTCTTCTTACTTCTTTCTTACTTCTTCTTACTTCTTTCTTACTTCTTTCTTCTTTCTTACTTCTTTCTTACTTCTTTCTTACTTCTTTCTTACTTCTTTCTTTCTTACTTCTTTCTTACTTCTTTCTTACTTCTTTCTTACTTCTTTCTTCTTTCTTCTTCTTTTCTTCTTTCTTTCTTCTTTCTTACTTCTTCTTACTTCTTTCTTACTTCTTTCTTCTTTCTTTCTTTCTTCTTTCTTACTTCTTTCTACTTCTTACTTCTTTCTTACTTCTTTCTTCTTTCTTTCTTCTTTCTTTCTTACCTCTTTCTTACTTCTTTCTTACTTCTTTCTTACTTCTTTCTTACTTATTTCTTACTTCTTTCTAACTTCTTTCTTACTTCTTTCTTACTTCTTTCTAACTTCTTTCTTACTTCTTTCTTACTTCTTTCTTACTTCTTTCTTTCTTACTTCTTTCTTACTTCTTTCATACTTCTTTCTTCTTTCTTACTTCTTTCTTCTTTCTTTCTTACTTCTTTCTTACTTCTTTCTTACTTTTTTCTTACTTCTTTCTTACTTCTTTCTTACTTCTTTCTAACTTCTTTCCTACTTCTTTCTTACTTCTTTCTTCATTCCTTCTTACTTCTTTCTTACTTCTTTCTTACTTCTTTCTAACTTCTTTCTTACTTCTTTCTTAATTCTTTCATACTTCTTTCTTACTTCTTTCTTTCTTCTTTCTTACTTCTTTCTTCTTTCTTTCTTCTTTTTTCTTCTTTCTTTTTTCTTCTTCTTACTTCTTCCTTACTTCTTTCTTACTTCTTTCTTCTTTCTTTCTTCTTTCTTTCTTACTTCTTTCTCACTTCTTTCTTACTTCTTTCTTACTTCTTTCTTACTTCTTTCTTCATTCCTTCTTACTTCTTTCTTACTTCTTTCTTACTTCTTTCTTACTTCTTTCTTACTTCTTTCTTACTTCTTTTTTCTTCTTTCTTACTTCTTTCATACTTCTTTCTTACTTCTTTCTTTCTCCTTTTTTCTTCTTTCTTACTTCTTTCTTACTTCTTTCTTTCTTCTTTCTTTCTTCTTTCTTTCTTACTTCTTTCTTACTTCTTTCTTACTTCTTTCTTACTTCTTTCTTACTTATTTCTTACTTCTTTCTAACTTCTTTCTTACTTCTTTCTTACTTCTTTCTAACTTCTTTCTTACTTCTTTCTTACTTCTTTCTTACTTCTTTCTTACTTCTTTTTTCTTCTTTCTTACTTCTTTCATACTTCTTTCTTACTTCTTTCTTTCTTCTTTTTTCTTCTTTCTTACTTCTTTCTTACTTCTTTCTTTCTTCTTTCTTTCTTCTTTCTTTCTTTTTCTTTCTTACCTCTTTCTTACTTCTTTCTTACTTTTTTCTTACTTCTTTCTTACTTATTTCTTACTTCTTTCTAACTTCTTTCTTACTTCTTTCTTACTTCTTTCTAACTTCTTTCTTACTTCTTTCTTACTTCTTTCTTACTTCTTTCTTTCTTACTTCTTTCTTACTTCTTTCATACTTCTTTCTTCTTTCTTACTTCTTTCTTCTTTCTTTCTTACTTCTTTCTTACTTCTTTCTTACTTTTTTCTTACTTCTTTCTTACTTCTTTCTTACTTCTTTCTAACTTCTTTCCTACTTCTTTCTTACTTCTTTCTTCATTCCTTCTTACTTCTTTCTTACTTCTTTCTTACTTCTTTCTAACTTCTTTCTTACTTCTTTCTTACTTCTTTCTTACTTCTTTCTTTCTTACTTCTTTCTTACTTCTTTCATACTTCTTTCTTCTTTCTTACTTCTTTCTTCTTTCTTTCTTACTTCTTTCTTACATCTTTCTTACTTCTTTCTTACTTCTTTCTTAATTCTTTCATACTTCTTTCTTACTTCTTTCTTTCTTCTTTCTTACTTCTTTCTTCTTTCTTTCTTCTTTTTTCTTCTTTCTTTCTTCTTTCTTACTTCTTCCTTACTTCTTTCTTACTTCTTTCTTCTTTCTTTCTTCTTTCTTTCTTACTTCTTTCTCACTTCTTTCTTACTTCTTTCTTACTTCTTTCTTACTTCTTTCTTCATTCCTTCTTACTTCTTTCTTACTTCTTTCTTACTTCTTTCTTACTTCTTTCTTACTTCTTTTTTTCTTCTTTCTTACTTCTTTCATACTTCTTTCTTACTTCTTTCTTTCTTCTTTCTTACTTCTTTCTTACTTCTTTCTTACTTCTTTCTTTCTTCTTTCTTTCTTACTTCTTTCTTACTTCTTTCTTACTTCTTTCTTACTTCTTTCTTACTTCTTTCTTACTTCTTTCTAACTTCTTTCTTACTTCTTTCTTACTTCTTCTACTTCTTCTACTTCTTTCTTACTTCTTTCTTACTTCTTTCTTACTTCTTTCTTACTTCTTTCTTACTTCTTTCTAACTTCTTTCCTACTTCTTTCTTACTTCTTTCTTCATTCCTTCTTACTTCTTTCTTACTTCTTTCTTACTTCTTTCTAACTTCTTTCTTACTTGTTTCTTACTTCTTTCTTACTTCTTTCTTTCTTACTTCTTTCTTACTTCTTTCATACTTCTTTCTTCTTTCTTACTTCTTTCTTCTTTCTTTCTTACTTCTTTCTTACTTCTTTCTTACTTCTTTCGTACTTCTTTCTTACTTCTTTCTTACTTCTTTCTTACTTCTTTCTTACTTCTTTCTTACTTCATTCTTACTTCTTTCTTCTATCTTTCTTTCTTCTTTCTTACTTCTTTTTTTCTTCTTTCTTACTTCTTTCTTTCTTCTTTCTTACTTCTTTCTAACTTATTTTTACTTCTTTCTTACTTCTTTCTTACTTCTTTCTTACTTCTTTCTTACTTCTTTCTTCTTTCTTTCTTCTTTCTTCTTTCTTTCTTCTTTCTTACTTCTTTCTTACTTCTTTCTTCTTTCTTTCTTCTTTTTTCTTCTTTCTTTCTTCTTTCTTACTTCTTCCTTACTTCTTTCTTACTTCTTTCTTCTTTCTTTCTTCTTTCTTTCTTACTTCTTTCTCACTTCTTTCTTACTTCTTTCTTACTTCTTTCTTACTTCTTTCTTCATTCCTTCTTACTTCTTTCTTACTTCTTTCTTACTTCTTTCTTACTTCTTTCTTACTTCTTTTTTTCTTCTTTCTTACTTCTTTCATACTTCTTTCTTACTTCTTTCTTTCTTCTTTCTTACTTCTTTCTTCTTTCTTTCTTCTTTTTTCTTCTTTCTTTCTTCTTTCTTACTTCTTCCTTACTTCTTTCTTACTTCTTTCTTCTTTCTTTCTTCTTTCTTTCTTACTTCTTTCTCACTTCTTTCTTACTTCTTTCTTACTTCTTTCTTACTTCTTTCTTCATTCCTTCTTACTTCTTTCTTACTTCTTTCTTACTTCTTTCTTACTTCTTTCTTACTTCTTTTTTTCTTCTTTCTTACTTCTTTCATACTTCTTTCTTACTTCTTTCTTTCTTCTTTTTTCTTCTTTCTTACTTCTTTCTTACTTCTTTCTTTCTTCTTTCTTTCTTCTTTCTTTCTTACCTCTTTCTTACTTCTTTCTTACTTCTTTCTTACTTCTTTCTTACTTATTTCTTACTTCTTTCTAACTTCTTTCTTACTTCTTTCTTACTTCTTTCTAACTTCTTTCTTACTTCTTTCTTACTTCTTTCTTACTTCTTTCTTACTTTTTTCTTACTTCTTTCTTACTTCTTTCTTACTTCTTTCTAACTTCTTTCCTACTTCTTTCTTACTTCTTTCTTCATTCCTTCTTACTTCTTTCTTACTTCTTTCTTACTTCTTTCTAACTTCTTTCTTACTTGTTTCTTACTTCTTTCTTACTTCTTTCTTTCTTACTTCTTTCTTACTTCTTTCATACTTCTTTCTTCTTTCTTACTTCTTTCTTCTTTCTTTCTTACTTCTTTCTTACTTCTTTCTTACTTCTTTCGTACTTCTTTCTTACTTCTTTCTTACTTCTTTCTTACTTCTTTCTTACTTCTTTCTTACTTCATTCTTACTTCTTTCTTCTATCTTTCTTTCTTCTTTCTTACTTCTTTTTTTCTTCTTTCTTACTTCTTTCTTTCTTCTTTCTTACTTCTTTCTAACTTATTTTTTCTTCTTTCTTACTTCTTTCTTACTTCTTTCTTACTTCTTTCTTACTTCTTTCTTCTTTCTTTCTTCTTTCTTCTTTCTTTCTTCTTTCTTACTTCTTTCTTACTTCTTTCTCACTTCTTTCTTACTTCTTTCTTACTTCTTTCTTACTTCTTTCTTCATTCCTTCTTCCTTCTTTCTTACTTCTTTCTTACTTCTTTCTTACTTCTTTCTTACTTCTTTCTTACTTCTTTTTTTCTTCTTTCTTACTTCTTTCATACTTCTTTCTTACTTCTTTCTTTCTTCTTTTTTCTTCTTTCTTACTTCTTTCTTTCTCCTTTCTTAATTCTTTCTTACTTCTTTCTTACTTCTTTCTTCTTTCTTTCTTCTTTCTTACTTCTTTCTTACTTCTTTCTTACTTCTTTCTTACTTCTTTCTTACTTCTTTCTTACTTCTTTTTCTTCTTTCTTACTTCTTTCATACTTCTTTCTTACTTCTTTCTTTCTTTCTTCTTTTTCTTCTTTCTTACTTCTTTCTTACTTCTTTCTTTCTTCTTTCTTTCTTCTTTCTTTCTTACCTCTTTCTTACTTCTTTCTTACTTCTTTCTTACTTCTTTCTTACTTATTTCTTACTTCTTTCTAACTTCTTTCTTACTTCTTTCTTACTTCTTTCTAACTTCTTTCTTACTTCTTTCTTACTTCTTTCTTACTTCTTTCTTTCTTACTTCTTTCTTACTTCTTTCATACTTCTTTCTTCTTTCTTACTTCTTTCTTCTTTCTTTCTTACTTCTTTCTTACTTCTTTCTTACTTTTTTCTTACTTCTTTCTTACTTCTTTCTTACTTCTTTCTAACTTCTTTCCTACTTCTTTCTTACTTCTTTCTTCATTCCTTCTTACTTCTTTCTTACTTCTTTCTTACTTCTTTCTTACTTCTTTCTTTCTTCTTTCTTCTTTTTTCTTACTTCTTTCTTCATTCCTTCTTACTTCTTTTTTACTTCTTTCTTACTTCTTTCTTACTTCATTCTTACTTCTTTCTTACTTCTTTCTTACTTCTTTCTTACTTCTTTCTTACTTCTTTCTTCTATCTTTCTTTCTTCTTTCTTACTTCTTTCTTTCTTCTTTCTTACTTCTTTCTTTCTTCTTTCTTACTTCTTTCTTTCTTCTTTCTTACTTCTTTCTAACTTCTTTCTTCTTTCTAAGTTCTTTTTTCTTCTTTCTTACTTCTTTATTACTTCTTTCTTACATCTTTCTTACTTCTTTCTTCTTTCTTTCTTACTTCTTTCTTACTTCTTTCTTACTTCTTTCTTTCTTCTTTCTTTCTTCTTTCTTTCTTCTTTCTTTCTTCTTTCTTACTTCTTTCTTACTTCTTTCTTACTTCTTTCTTCTTTCTTTCTTCTTTCTTTCTTACTTCTTTCTCACTTCTTTCTTACTTCTTTCTTACTTCTTTCTTACTTCTTTCTTCATTCCTTCTTACTTCTTTCTTACTTCGTTCTTACTTCTTTCTTACTTCTTTCTTACTTCTTTCTTACTTCTTTCTTACTTCTTTATTACTTCTTTTTTCTTCTTTCTTACTTCTTTCATACTTCTTTCTTACTTCTTTCTTTCTTCTTTCTTACTTCTTTCTTCTTTCTTTCTTCTTTTTTCTTCTTTCTTTCTTCTTTCTTACTTCTTCCTTACTTCTTTCTTACTTCTTTCTTCTTTCTTTCTTCTTTCATTCTTACTTCTTTCTCACTTCTTTCTTCTTTCTTTCTTCTTTCTTTCTTACTTCTTTCTCACTTCTTTCTTACTTCTTTCTTACTTCTTTCTTACTTCTTTCTTACTTCTTTCTTACTTCTTTCTTACTTCTTTTTTTCTTCTTTCTTACTTCTTTCATACTTCTTTCTTACTTCTTTCTTTCTTCTTTTTTCTTCTTTCTTACTTCTTTCTTACTTCTTTCTTTCTTCTTTCTTTCTTCTTTCTTTCTTACCTCTTTCTTACTTCTTTCTTACTTCTTTCTTACTTCTTTCTTACTTCTTTCTTACTTCTTTCTTACTTCTTTCTTACTTCTTTCTTACTTCTTTCTAACTTCTTTCTTACTTCTTTCTTACTTCTTTCTTACTTCTTTCTTTCTTACTTCTTTCTTACTTCTTTCATACTTCTTTCTTCTTTCTTACTTCTTTCTTCTTTCTTTCTTACTTCTTTCTTACTTCTTTCTTACTTTTTTCTTACTTCTTTCTTACTTCTTTCTTACTTCTTTCTAACTTCTTTCCTACTTCTTTCTTACTTCTTTCTTCATTCCTTCTTACTTCTTTCTTACTTCTTTCTTACTTCTTTCTAACTTCTTTCTTACTTCTTTCTTACTTCTTTCTTACTTCTTTCTTTCTTACTTCTTTCTTACTTCTTTCATACTTCTTTCTTCTTTCTTACTTCTTTCTTCTTTCTTTCTTACTTCTTTCTTACATCTTTCTTACTTCTTTCTTACTTCTTTCTTAATTCTTTCATACTTCTTTCTTACTTCTTTCTTTCTTCTTTCTTACTTCTTTCTTCTTTCTTTCTTCTTTTTTCTTCTTTCTTTCTTCTTTCTTACTTCTTCCTTACTTCTTTCTTACTTCTTTCTTCTTTCTTTCTTCTTTCTTTCTTACTTCTTTCTCACTTCTTTCTTACTTCTTTCTTCCTTCTTTCTTACTTCTTTCTTCATTCCTTCTTACTTCTTTCTTACTTCTTTCTTACTTCTTTCTTACTTCTTTCTTACTTCTTTCTTACTTCTTTTTTTCTTCTTTCTTACTTCTTTCATACTTCTTTCTTACTTCTTTCTTTCTTCTTTTTTCTTCTTTCTTACTTCTTTCTTACTTCTTTCTTTCTTCTTTCTTTCTTCTTTCTTTCTTACCTCTTTCTTACTTCTTTCTTACTTCTTTCTTACTTCTTTCTTACTTATTTCTTACTTCTTTCTAACTTCTTTCTTACTTCTTTCTTACTTCTTTCTAACTTCTTTCTTACTTCTTTCTTACTTCTTTCTTACTTCTTTCTAACTTCTTTCCTACTTCTTTCTTACTTCTTTCTTACTTCTTTCTTCATTCCTTCTTACTTCTTTCTTACTTCTTTCTTACTTCTTTCTAACTTCTTTCTTACTTGTTTCTTACTTCTTTCTTACTTCTTTCTTTCTTACTTCTTTCTTACTTCTTTCATACTTCTTTCTTCTTTCTTACTTCTTTCTTCTTTCTTTCTTACTTCTTTCTTACTTCTTTCTTACTTCTTTCGTACTTCTTTCTTACTTCTTTCTTACTTCTTTCTTTCTTCTTTCTTACTTCTTTCTTCATTCTTTCTTACTTCTTTCTTACTTCTTTTTTTCTTCTTTCTTACTTCTTTCTTTCTTCTTTCTTACTTCTTTCTTACTTCTTTCTTACTTCTTTCTTACTTCTTTCTTACTTCTTTCTTACTTCTTTCTTACTTCTTTCTTGATTCTTTCTTACTTCTTTCTTACTTCTTTCTTTCTTCTTTCTTACTCCTTTCTTAATTCTTTCTTACTTCATTCTAACTACTTTTTTCTTCTTTCTTACTTCTTTCTTACTTCTTTCTTCTTTCTTTCTTACATCTTTCTTACTTCTAACTTTCTTCTATTTTACTTCTTACTTTCTTCTTTCTTAATTCTTTCTTTCTTCTTTCTTACTTCTTTCTTGCTTCTTTATTACTTCTTTCTTACTTCTTCTTTCTTTCTTCTTTCTTACTTCTTTCTTACTTCTTTCTTACTTCTTTCTTTCTCCTTTCTTACTTCTTTCTTTCTTCTTTCTTCTTTCTTTCTTGTTTCTTTCTTCATTCCTTCTTACTTCTTTCTTACTTCTTTCTTACTTCTTTCTTACTTCTTTCTTACTTCATTCTTACTTCTTTCTTCTATCTTTCTTTCTTCTTTCTTACTTCTTTTTTTCTTCTTTCTTACTTCTTTCTTTCTTCTTTCTTACTTCTTTCTAACTTATTTTTTCTTCTTTCTTACTTCTTTCTTACTTCTTTCTTACTTCTTTCTTACTTCTTTCTTCTTTCTTTCTTCTTTCTTCTTTCTTTCTTCTTTCTTACTTCTTTCTTACTTCTTTCTTACTTCTTTCTTCTTTCTTTCTTCTTTCTTTCTTACTTCTTTCTCACTTCTTTCTTACTTCTTTCTTACTTCTTTCTTACTTCTTTCTTACTTCTTTCTTACTTCTTTCTTACTTCTTTCTTCTTTCTTACTTCTTTCTTACTTCTTTCTTACTTCTTTCTAACTTCTTTCTTACTTCGTTCTTACTTCGTTCTTACTTCTTTCTTTCTTACTTCTTTCTTACTTCTTTCATACTTCTTACTTCTTTCTTCTTTCTTACTTCTTTCTTCATTCCTTCTTACTTCTTTCTTTCTTCTTTCTTACTTCTTTCTTACTTCTTTCTTACTTCTTTCTTTCTTACTTCTTTCTTACTTCTTTCTTACTTCTTTCTAACTTCTTTTTTCTTTTCTTTCTTCTTTCTTACTTCTTTCTTACTTCTTTCTTACTTCTTTCTTACTTCTTTCTTTCTTACTTCTTTCTTACTTCTTTATTACTTCTTTCTAACTTCTTTTTTCTTTTCTTTCTTCTTTCTTACTTCTTTCTTACTTCTTTCTTACTTCTTTCTTACTTCTTTCTTCTTTCTTACTTCTTTCTTACTTCTTTCTTCTTTCTTACTTCTTTCTTACTTCTTTCTTACTTCTTACTTTCTTACTTCTTTCTTACTTCTTTCGTACTTCTTTCTTACTTCTTTCTTACTTCTTTCTTTCTTCTTTCTTACTTCTTTCTTCATTCTTTCTTACTTCTTTCTTACTTCTTTTTTTCTTCTTTCTTACTTCTTTCTTTCTTCTTTCTTACTTCTTTCTTACTTCTTTCTTACTTCTTTCTTACTTCTTTCTTACTTCTTTCTTACTTCTTTCTTACTTCTTTCTTAATTCTTTCTTACTTCTTTCTTACTTCTTTCTTTCTTCTTTCTTACTCCTTTCTTAATTCTTTCTTCCTTCATTCTAACTACTTTTTTCTTCTTTCTTACTTCTTTCTTACTTCTTTCTTCTTTCTTTCTTACATCTTTCTTACTTTTAACTTTCTTCTATTTTACTTCTTTCTTTCTTCTTTCTTAATTCTTTCTTTCTTCTTTCTTACTTCTTTCTTTCTTCTTTCTTACTTCTTTCTAACTTATTTTTTCTTCTTTCTTACTTCTTTCTTACTTCTTTCTTACTTCTTTCTTACTTCTTTCTTCTTTCTTTCTTCTTTCTTCTTTCTTTCTTCTTTCTTACTTATTTCTTACTTCTTTCTTACTTCTTTCTTGCTTCTTTATTACTTCTTTCTTACTTCTTTCTTCTTTCTTTCTTCTTTCTTACTTCTTTCTTACTTCTTTCTTACTTCTTTCTTTCTTCTTTCTTACTTCTTTCTTTCTTCTTTCTTCTTTCTTTCTTGTTTCTTTCTTCATTCCTTCTTACTTCTTTCTTACTTCTTTCTTACTTCTTTCTTACTTCTTTCTTACTTCATTCTTACTTCTTTCTTCTATCTTTCTTTCTTCTTTCTTACTTCTTTTTTTCTACTTTCTTACTTCTTTCTTTCTTCTTTCTTACTTCTTTCTAACTTATTTTTTCTTCTTTCTTACTTCTTTCTTATTTCTTTCTTACTTCTTTCTTACTTCTTTCTTCTTTCTTTCTTCTTTCTTCTTTCTTTCTTCTTTCTTACTTCTTTCTTACTTCTTTCTTACTTCTTTCTTCTTTCTTTCTTCTTTCTTTCTTACTTCTTTCTCACTTCTTTCTTACTTCTTTCTTACTTCTTTCTTACTTCTTTCTTCATTCCTTCTTCCTTCTTTCTTACTTCTTTCTTACTTCTTTCTTACTTCTTTCTTACTTCTTTCTTACTTCTTTTTTTCTTCTTTCTTACTTCTTTCATACTTCTTTCTTACTTCTTTCTTTCTTCTTTTTTCTTCTTTCTTACTTCTTTCTTTCTCCTTTCTTAATTCTTTCTTACTTCTTTCTTACTTCTTTCTTCTTTCTTTCTTCTTTCTTACTTCTTTCTTACTTCTTTCTTACTTCTTTCTTACTTCTTTCTTACTTCTTTCTTACTTCTTTTTTTCTTCTTTCTTACTTCTTTCATACTTCTTTCTTACTTCTTTCTTTCTTCTTTTTTCTTCTTTCTTACTTCTTTCTTACTTCTTTCTTTCTTCTTTCTTTCTTCTTTCTTTCTTACCTTTTTCTTACTTCTTTCTTACTTCTTTCTTACTTCTTTCTTACTTATTTCTTACTTCTTTCTAACTTCTTTCTTACTTCTTTCTTACTTCTTTCTAACTTCTTTCTTACTTCTTTCTTACTTCTTTCTTACTTCTTTCTTTCTTACTTCTTTCTTACTTCTTTCATACTTCTTTCTTCTTTCTTACGTCTTTCTTCTTTCTTTCTTACTTCTTTCTTACTTCTTTCTTACTTTTTTCTTACTTCTTTCTTACTTCTTTATTACTTCTTTCTAACTTCTTTCCTACTTCTTTCTTACTTCTTTCTTCATTCCTTCTTACTTCTTTCTTACTTCTATCTTACTTCTTTCTTTCTTCTTTCTTACTTCTTTCTTTCTTCTTTCTTCTTTCTTTCTTGTTTCTTTCTTCATTCCTTCTTACTTCTTTCTTACTTCTTTCTTACTTCTTTCTTACTTCTTTCTTACTTCATTCTTACTTCTTTCTTCTATCTTTCTTTCTTCTTTCTTACTTCTTTTTTTCTTCTTTCTTACTTCTTTCTTTCTTCTTTCTTACTTCTTTCTAACTTATTTTTTCTTCTTTCTTACTTCTTTCTTACTTCTTTCTTACTTCTTTCTTACTTCTTTCTTTCTTCTTTTTTCTTCTTTCTTCTTTCTTTCTTCTTTCTTACTTCTTTCTTACTTCTTTCTTACTTCTTTCTTCTTTCTTTCTTCTTTCTTTCTTACTTCTTTCTCACTTCTTTCTTACTTCTTTACTCTTTCTTACTTCTTTCTTACTTCTTTCTTACTTCGTTCTTACTTCTTTCTTTCTTACTTCTTTCTTACTTCTTTCATACTTCTTTCTTTCTTCTTTCTTACTTCTTTCTTATTTCCTTCTTACTTCTTTCTTACTTCTTTCTTACTTCTTTCTTACTTCTTTCTTACTTCTTTCTTCTTTCTTACTTCTTTCTTACTTCTTTCTTCTTTCTAACTTCTTTCTTACTTCGTTCTTACTTCGTTCTTACTTCTTTCTTTCTTACTTCTTTCTTACTTCTTTCATACTTCTTTCTTTCTTCTTTCTTACTTCTTTCTTCATTCCTTCTTACTTCTTTCTTTCTTCTTTCTTACTTCTTTCTTACTTCTTTCTTACTTCTTTCTTTCTTACTTCTTTCTTACTTCTTTATTACTTCTTTCTAACTTCTTTTTTCTTTTCTTTCTTCTTTCTTACTTCTTTCTTACTTCTTTCTTACTTCTTTCTTACTTCTTTCTTCTTTCTTACTTCTTTCTTACTTCTTTCTTCTTTCTTACTTCTTTCTTACTTCTTTCTTACTTCTTTCTTACTTCTTTTTTTCTTCTTTCTTACTTCTTTCTTTCTTCTTTCTTACTTCTTTCTTACTTCTTTCTTACTTCTTTCTTACTTCTTTCTTACTTCTTTCTTACTTCTTTCTTACTTCTTTCTTAATTCTTTCTTACTTCTTTCTTACTTCTTTCTTTCTTCTTTCTTACTCCTTTCTTAATTCTTTCTTACTTCATTCTAACTACTTTTTTCTTCTTTCTTACTTCTTTCTTACTTATTTCTTCTTTCTTTCTTACATCTTTCTTACTTTTAACTTTCTTCTATTTTACTTCTTTCTTTCTTCTTTCTTAATTCTTTCTTTCTTCTTTCTTACTTCTTTCTTTCTTCTTTCTTACTTCTTTCTAACTTATTTTTTCTTCTTTCTTACTTCTTTCTTACTTCTTTCTTACTTCTTTCTTACTTCTTTCTTCTTTCTTTCTTCTTTCTTCTTTCTTTCTTCTTTCTTACTTCTTTCTTACTTCTTTCTTACTTCTTTCTTGCTTCTTTATTACTTCTTTCTTACTTCTTTCTTCTTTCTTTCTTCTTTCTTACTTCTTTCTTACTTCTTTCTTACTTCTTTCTTTCTTCTTTCTTACTTCTTTCTTTCTTCTTTCTTCTTTCTTTCTTGTTTCTTTCTTCATTCCTTCTTACTTCTTTCTTACTTCTTTCTTACTTCTTTCTTACTTCTTTCTTACTTCTTTCTTACTTCATTCTTACTTCTTTCTTCTATCTTTATTTCTTCTTTCTTACTTCTTTTTTTCTTCTTTCTTACTTCTTTCTTTCTTCTTTCTTACTTCTTTCTAACTTATTTTTTCTTCTTTCTTACTTCTTTCTTACTTCTTTCTTACTTCTTTCTTACTTCTTTCTTCTTTCTTTCTTCTTTCTTCTTTCTTTCTTCTTTCTTACTTCTTTCTTACTTCTTTCTTACTTCTTTCTTCTTTCTTTCTTCTTTCTTTCTTACTTCTTTCTCACTTCTTTCTTACTTCTTTCTTACTTCTTTCTTACTTCTTTCTTCATTCCTTCTTCCTTCTTTCTTACTTCTTTCTTACTTCTTTCTTACTTCTTTCTTACTTCTTTCTTACTTCTTTTTTTCTTCTTTCTTACTTCTTTCATACTTCTTTCTTACTTCTTTCTTTCTTCTTTTTTCTTCTTTCTTACTTCTTTCTTTCTCCTTTCTTAATTCTTTCTTACTTCTTTCTTACTTCTTTCTTCTTTCTTTCTTCTTTTTTTCTTCTTTCTTACTTCTTTCATACTTCTTTCTTACTTCTTTCTTTCTTCTTTTTTCTTCTTTCTTACTTCTTTCTTACTTCTTTCTTTCTTCTTTCTTTCTTCTTTCTTTCTTACCTCTTTCTTACTTCTTTCTTACTTCTTTCTTACTTCTTTCTTACTTATTTCTTACTTCTTTCTAACTTCTTTCTTACTTCTTTCTTACTTCTTTCTAACTTCTTTCTTACTTCTTTCTTACTTCTTTCTTACTTCTTTCTTTCTTACTTCTTTCTTACTTCTTTCATACTTCTTTCTTCTTTCTTACGTCTTTCTTCTTTCTTTCTTACTTCTTTCTTACTTCTTTCTTACTTTTTTCTTACTTCTTTCTTACTTCTTTCTTACTTCTTTCTAACTTCTTTCCTACTTCTTTCTTACTTCTTTCTTCATTCCTTCTTACTGCTTTCTTACTTCTTTCTTACTTCTTTCTTACTTCTTTCTTTCTTCTTTCTTCTTTTTTCTTACTTCTTTCTTCATTCCTTCTTACTTCTTTCTTACTTCTTTCTTACTTCTTTCTTACTTCATTCTTACTCCTTTCTTACTTCTTTCTTACTTCTTTCTTACTTCTTTCTTACTTCTTTCTTACTTCTTTCTTCTATCTTTCTTTCTTCTTTCTTACTTCTTTCTTTCTTCTTTCTTACTTCTTTCTTTCTTCTTTCTTACTTCTTTCTAACTTCTTTCTTCTTTCTAAGTTCTTTTTTCTTCTTTCTTACTTCTTTATTACTTCTTTCTTACATCTTTCTTACTTCTTTCTTCTTTCTTTCTTACTTCTTTCTTACTTCTTTCTTACTTCTTTCTTTCTTCTTTCTTTCTTCTTTCTTTCTTCTTTCTTTCTTCTTTCTTACTTCTTTCTTACTTCTTTCTTACTTCTTTCTTCTTTCTTTCTTCTTTCTTTCTTCTTTCTTACTTCTTTCTTCATTCCTTCTTACTTCTTTCTTTCTTCTTTCTTACTTCTTTCTTACTTCTTTCTTACTTCTTTCTTACTTCTTTCTTTCGTACTTCTTTCTTACTTCTTTCTTACTTCTTTCTTTCTTCTTTCTTACTTCTTTCTTCATTCTTTCTTACTTCTTTCATACTTCTTTTTTTCTTCTTTCTTACTTCTTTCTTTCTTCTTTCTTACTTCTTTCTTACTTCTTTCTTACTTCTTTCTTACTTCTTTCTTACTTCTTTCTTACTTCTTTCTTACTTCTTTCTTAATTCTTTCTTAATTCTTTCTTACTTCTTTCTTACTTCTTTCTTTCTTCTTTCTTACTCCTTTCTTAATTCTTTCTAACTTCATTCTAACTACTTTTTTCTTCTTTCTTACTTCTTTCTTACTTCTTTCTTCTTTCTTTCTTACATCTTTCTTACTTCTAAATTTCTTCTATTTTACTTCTTTCTTTCTTCTTTCTTAATTCTTTCTTTCTTCTTTCTTACTTCTTTCTTGCTTCTTTATTACTTCTTTCTTACTTCTTTCTTCTTTCTTTCTTCTTTCATACTTCTTTCTTACTTCTTTCTTACTTCTTTCTTTCTTCTTTCTTACTTCTTTCTTTCTTCTTTCTTCTTTCTTTCTTGTTTCTTTCTTCATTCCTTCTTACTTCTTTCTTACTTCTTTCTTACTTCTTTCTTACTTCTTTCTTACTTCATTCTTACTTCTTTCTTCTATCTTTCTTTCTTTCTTCTTTCTTCTTTCTTCTTTCTTTCTTCTTTCTTACTTCTTTCTTACTTCTTTCTTACTTCTTTCTTCTTTCTTTCTTCTTTCTTTCTTACTTCTTTCTCACTTCTTTCTTACTTCTTTCTTACTTCTTTCTTACTTCTTTCTTCATTCATTCTTCCTTCTTTCTTACTTCTTTCTTACTTCTTTCTTACTTCTTTCTTACTTCTTTTTTTCTTCTTTCTTACTTCTTTCATACTTCTTTCTTACTTCTTTCTTTCTTCTTTTTTCTTGTTTCTTACTTCTTTCTTTCTCCTTTCTTAATTCTTTCTTACTTCTTTCTTACTTCTTTCTTCTTTCTTTCTTCTTTCTTACTTCTTTCTTACTACTTTCTTACTTCTTTCTTACTTCTTTCTTACTTCTTTCTTACTTCTTTTTTTCTTCTTTCTTACTTCTTTCATACTTCTTTCTTACTTCTTTCTTTCTTCTTTTTTCTTCTTTCTTACTTCTTTCTTAATTCTTTCTTTCTTCTTTCTTTCTTCTTTCTTTCTTACCTCTTTCTTACTTTTTCTTACTTCTTTCTTACTTCTTTCTTACTTATTTCTTACTTCTTTCTAACTTCTTTCTTACTTCTTTCTTACTTCTTTCTAACTTCTTTCTTACTTCTTTCTTACTTCTTTCTTACTTCTTTCTTTCTTACTTCTTTCTTACTTCTTTCATACTTCTTTCTTCTTTCTTACGTCTTTCTTCTTTCTTTCTTACTTCTTTCTTACTTCTTTCTTACTTTTTTCTTACTTCTTTCTTACTTCTTTCTTACTTCTTTCTAACTTCTTTCCTACTTCTTTCTTACTTCTTTCTTCATTCCTTCTTACTTCTTTCTTACTTCTTTCTTACTTCTTTCTTTCTTCTTTCTTCTTTTTTCTTACTTCTTTCTTCATTCCTTCTTACTTCTTTCTTACTTCTTTCTTACTTCATTCTTACTTCTTTCTTACTTCTTTCTTACTTCTTTCTTACTTCTTTCTTACTTCTTTCTTCTATCTTTCTTTCTTCTTTCTTACTTCTTTCTTTCTTCTTTCTTACTTCTTTCTTTCTTCTTTCTTACTTCTTTCTTTCTTCTTTCTTACTTCTTTCTAACTTCTTTCTTCTTTCTAAGTTCTTTTTTCTTCTTTCTTACTTCTTTATTACTTCTTTCTTACATCTTTCTTACTTCTTTCTTCTTTCTTTCTTACTTCTTTCTTACTTCTTTCTTACTTCTTTCTTTCTTCTTTCTTTCTTCTTTCTTTCTTATTTCTTTCTTCTTTCTTACTTCTTTCTTACTTCTTTCTTACTTCTTTCTTCTTTCTTTCTTCTTTCTTTCTTACTTCTTTCTCACTTCTTTCTTACTTCTTTCTTACTTCTTTCTTTCTTCTTTCTTTCTTCTTTCTTTCTTCTTTCTTACTTCTTTCTTCATTCCTTCTTACTTCTTTCTTTCTTCTTTCTTACTTCTTTCTTACTTCTTTCTTACTTCTTTCTTCTTTCTTTCTTACTCCTTTCTTATTTCTTTCTTACTTCTTTCTTACTTCTTTCTTACTTCTTTCTTCTTTCTTACTTCTTTCTTACTTCTTTCTTACTTCTTACTTTCTTACTTCTTTCTTACTTCTTTCGTACTTCTTTCTTACTTCTTTCTTTCTTCTTTCTTACTTCTTTCTTCATTCTTTCTTACTTCTTTCATACTTCTTTTTTTCTTCTTTCTTACTTCTTTCTTTCTTCTTTCTTACTTCTTTCTTACTTCTTTCTTACTTCTTTCTTACTTCTTTCTTACTTCTTTCTTAATTCTTTCTTTCTTCTTTTTTCTTCTTTCTTCTTTCTTTCTTCTTTCTTACTTCTTTCTTACTTCTTTCTTACTTCTTTCTTCTTTCTTTCTTCTTTCTTTCTTACTTCTTTCTCACTTCTTTCTTACTTCTTTACTCTTTCTTACTTCTTTCTTACTTCTTTCTTACTTCGTTCTTACTTCTTTCTTTCTTACTTCTTTCTTACTTCTTTCATACTTCTTTCTTTCTTCTTTCTTACTTCTTTCTTATTTCCTTCTTACTTCTTTCTTACTTCTTTCTTACTTCTTTCTTACTTCTTTCTTACTTCTTTCTTCTTTCTTACTTCTTTCTTACTTCTTTCTTCTTTCTAACTTCTTTCTTACTTCGTTCTTACTTCGTTCTTACTTCTTTCTTTCTTACTTCTTTCTTACTTCTTTCATACTTCTTTCTTTCTTCTTTCTTACTTCTTTCTTCATTCCTTCTTACTTCTTTCTTTCTTCTTTCTTACTTCTTTCTTACTTCTTTCTTACTTCTTTCTTTCTTACTTCTTTCTTACTTCTTTATTACTTCTTTCTAACTTCTTTTTTCTTTTCTTTCTTCTTTCTTACTTCTTTCTTACTTCTTTCTTACTTCTTTCTTACTTCTTTCTTCTTTCTTACTTCTTTCTTACTTCTTTCTTCTTTCTTACTTCTTTCTTACTTCTTTCTTACTTCTTTCTTACTTCTTTTTTTCTTCTTTCTTACTTCTTTCTTTCTTCTTTCTTACTTCTTTCTTACTTCTTTCTTACTTCTTTCTTACTTCTTTCTTACTTCTTTCTTACTTCTTTCTTACTTCTTTCTTAATTCTTTCTTACTTCTTTCTTACTTCTTTCTTTCTTCTTTCTTACTCCTTTCTTAATTCTTTCTTACTTCATTCTAACTACTTTTTTCTTCTTTCTTACTTCTTTCTTACTTATTTCTTCTTTCTTTCTTACATCTTTCTTACTTTTAACTTTCTTCTATTTTACTTCTTTCTTTCTTCTTTCTTAATTCTTTCTTTCTTCTTTCTTACTTCTTTCTTTCTTCTTTCTTACTTCTTTCTAACTTATTTTTTCTTCTTTCTTACTTCTTTCTTACTTCTTTCTTACTTCTTTCTTACTTCTTTCTTCTTTCTTTCTTCTTTCTTCTTTCTTTCTTCTTTCTTACTTCTTTCTTACTTCTTTCTTACTTCTTTCTTGCTTCTTTATTACTTCTTTCTTACTTCTTTCTTCTTTCTTTCTTCTTTCTTACTTCTTTCTTACTTCTTTCTTACTTCTTTCTTTCTTCTTTCTTACTTCTTTCTTTCTTCTTTCTTCTTTCTTTCTTGTTTCTTTCTTCATTCCTTCTTACTTCTTTCTTACTTCTTTCTTACTTCTTTCTTACTTCTTTCTTACTTCTTTCTTACTTCATTCTTACTTCTTTCTTCTATCTTTATTTCTTCTTTCTTACTTCTTTTTTTCTTCTTTCTTACTTCTTTCTTTCTTCTTTCTTACTTCTTTCTAACTTATTTTTTCTTCTTTCTTACTTCTTTCTTACTTCTTTCTTACTTCTTTCTTACTTCTTTCTTCTTTCTTTCTTCTTTCTTCTTTCTTTCTTCTTTCTTACTTCTTTCTTACTTCTTTCTTACTTCTTTCTTCTTTCTTTCTTCTTTCTTTCTTACTTCTTTCTCACTTCTTTCTTACTTCTTTCTTACTTCTTTCTTACTTCTTTCTTCATTCCTTCTTCCTTCTTTCTTACTTCTTTCTTACTTCTTTCTTACTTCTTTCTTACTTCTTTCTTACTTCTTTTTTTCTTCTTTCTTACTTCTTTCATACTTCTTTCTTACTTCTTTCTTTCTTCTTTTTTCTTCTTTCTTACTTCTTTCTTTCTCCTTTCTTAATTCTTTCTTACTTCTTTCTTACTTCTTTCTTCTTTCTTTCTTCTTTTTTTCTTCTTTCTTACTTCTTTCATACTTCTTTCTTACTTCTTTCTTTCTTCTTTTTTCTTCTTTCTTACTTCTTTCTTACTTCTTTCTTTCTTCTTTCTTTCTTCTTTCTTTCTTACCTCTTTCTTACTTCTTTCTTACTTCTTTCTTACTTCTTTCTTACTTATTTCTTACTTCTTTCTAACTTCTTTCTTACTTCTTTCTTACTTCTTTCTAACTTCTTTCTTACTTCTTTCTTACTTCTTTCTTACTTCTTTCTTTCTTACTTCTTTCTTACTTCTTTCATACTTCTTTCTTCTTTCTTACGTCTTTCTTCTTTCTTTCTTACTTCTTTCTTACTTCTTTCTTACTTTTTTCTTACTTCTTTCTTACTTCTTTCTTACTTCTTTCTAACTTCTTTCCTACTTCTTTCTTACTTCTTTCTTCATTCCTTCTTACTGCTTTCTTACTTCTTTCTTACTTCTTTCTTACTTCTTTCTTTCTTCTTTCTTCTTTTTTCTTACTTCTTTCTTCATTCCTTCTTACTTCTTTCTTACTTCTTTCTTACTTCTTTCTTACTTCATTCTTACTCCTTTCTTACTTCTTTCTTACTTCTTTCTTACTTCTTTCTTACTTCTTTCTTACTTCTTTCTTCTATCTTTCTTTCTTCTTTCTTACTTCTTTCTTTCTTCTTTCTTACTTCTTTCTTTCTTCTTTCTTACTTCTTTCTAACTTCTTTCTTCTTTCTAAGTTCTTTTTTCTTCTTTCTTACTTCTTTATTACTTCTTTCTTACATCTTTCTTACTTCTTTCTTCTTTCTTTCTTACTTCTTTCTTACTTCTTTCTTACTTCTTTCTTTCTTCTTTCTTTCTTCTTTCTTTCTTCTTTCTTTCTTCTTTCTTACTTCTTTCTTACTTCTTTCTTACTTCTTTCTTCTTTCTTTCTTCTTTCTTTCTTCTTTCTTACTTCTTTCTTCATTCCTTCTTACTTCTTTCTTTCTTCTTTCTTACTTCTTTCTTACTTCTTTCTTACTTCTTTCTTACTTCTTTCTTTCGTACATCTTTCTTACTTCTTTCTTACTTCTTTCTTTCTTCTTTCTTACTTCTTTCTTCATTCTTTCTTACTTCTTTCATACTTCTTTTTTTCTTCTTTCTTACTTCTTTCTTTCTTCTTTCTTACTTCTTTCTTACTTCTTTCTTACTTCTTTCTTACTTCTTTCTTACTTCTTTCTTACTTCTTTCTTACTTCTTTCTTAATTCTTTCTTAATTCTTTCTTACTTCTTTCTTACTTCTTTCTTTCTTCTTTCTTACTCCTTTCTTAATTCTTTCTAACTTCATTCTAACTACTTTTTTCTTCTTTCTTACTTCTTTCTTACTTCTTTCTTCTTTCTTTCTTACATCTTTCTTACTTCTAAATTTCTTCTATTTTACTTCTTTCTTTCTTCTTTCTTAATTCTTTCTTTCTTCTTTCTTACTTCTTTCTTGCTTCTTTATTACTTCTTTCTTACTTCTTTCTTCTTTCTTTCTTCTTTCATACTTCTTTCTTACTTCTTTCTTACTTCTTTCTTTCTTCTTTCTTACTTCTTTCTTTCTTCTTTCTTCTTTCTTTCTTGTTTCTTTCTTCATTCCTTCTTACTTCTTTCTTACTTCTTTCTTACTTCTTTCTTACTTCTTTCTTACTTCATTCTTACTTCTTTCTTCTATCTTTCTTTCTTTCTTCTTTCTTCTTTCTTCTTTCTTTCTTCTTTCTTACTTCTTTCTTACTTCTTTCTTACTTCTTTCTTCTTTCTTTCTTCTTTCTTTCTTACTTCTTTCTCACTTCTTTCTTACTTCTTTCTTACTTCTTTCTTACTTCTTTCTTCATTCATTCTTCCTTCTTTCTTACTTCTTTCTTACTTCTTTCTTACTTCTTTCTTACTTCTTTTTTTCTTCTTTCTTACTTCTTTCATACTTCTTTCTTACTTCTTTCTTTCTTCTTTTTTCTTGTTTCTTACTTCTTTCTTTCTCCTTTCTTAATTCTTTCTTACTTCTTTCTTACTTCTTTCTTCTTTCTTTCTTCTTTCTTACTTCTTTCTTACTACTTTCTTACTTCTTTCTTACTTCTTTCTTACTTCTTTCTTACTTCTTTTTTTCTTCTTTCTTACTTCTTTCATACTTCTTTCTTACTTCTTTCTTTCTTCTTTTTTCTTCTTTCTTACTTCTTTCTTAATTCTTTCTTTCTTCTTTCTTTCTTCTTTCTTTCTTACCTCTTTCTTACTTTTTCTTACTTCTTTCTTACTTCTTTCTTACTTATTTCTTACTTCTTTCTAACTTCTTTCTTACTTCTTTCTTACTTCTTTCTAACTTCTTTCTTACTTCTTTCTTACTTCTTTCTTACTTCTTTCTTTCTTACTTCTTTCTTACTTCTTTCATACTTCTTTCTTCTTTCTTACGTCTTTCTTCTTTCTTTCTTACTTCTTTCTTACTTCTTTCTTACTTTTTTCTTACTTCTTTCTTACTTCTTTCTTACTTCTTTCTAACTTCTTTCCTACTTCTTTCTTACTTCTTTCTTCATTCCTTCTTACTTCTTTCTTACTTCTTTCTTACTTCTTTCTTTCTTCTTTCTTCTTTTTTCTTACTTCTTTCTTCATTCCTTCTTACTTCTTTCTTACTTCTTTCTTACTTCATTCTTACTTCTTTCTTACTTCTTTCTTACTTCTTTCTTACTTCTTTCTTACTTCTTTCTTCTATCTTTCTTTCTTCTTTCTTACTTCTTTCTTTCTTCTTTCTTACTTCTTTCTTTCTTCTTTCTTACTTCTTTCTTTCTTCTTTCTTACTTCTTTCTAACTTCTTTCTTCTTTCTAAGTTCTTTTTTCTTCTTTCTTACTTCTTTATTACTTCTTTCTTACATCTTTCTTACTTCTTTCTTCTTTCTTTCTTACTTCTTTCTTACTTCTTTCTTACTTCTTTCTTTCTTCTTTCTTTCTTCTTTCTTTCTTATTTCTTTCTTCTTTCTTACTTCTTTCTTACTTCTTTCTTACTTCTTTCTTCTTTCTTTCTTCTTTCTTTCTTACTTCTTTCTCACTTCTTTCTTACTTCTTTCTTACTTCTTTCTTTCTTCTTTCTTTCTTCTTTCTTTCTTCTTTCTTACTTCTTTCTTCATTCCTTCTTACTTCTTTCTTTCTTCTTTCTTACTTCTTTCTTACTTCTTTCTTACTTCTTTCTTCTTTCTTTCTTACTCCTTTCTTATTTCTTTCTTACTTCTTTCTTACTTCTTTCTTACTTCTTTCTTCTTTCTTACTTCTTTCTTACTTCTTTCTTACTTCTTACTTTCTTACTTCTTTCTTACTTCTTTCGTACTTCTTTCTTACTTCTTTCTTTCTTCTTTCTTACTTCTTTCTTCATTCTTTCTTACTTCTTTCATACTTCTTTTTTTCTTCTTTCTTACTTCTTTCTTTCTTCTTTCTTACTTCTTTCTTACTTCTTTCTTACTTCTTTCTTACTTCTTTCTTACTTCTTTCTTAATTCTTTCTTACTTCTTTCTTACTTCTTTCTTTCTTCTTTCTTACTCCTTTCTTAATTCTTTCTAACTTCATTCTAACTACTTTTTTCTTCTTTCTTACTTCTTTCTTACTTCTTTCTTCTTTCTTTCTTACATCTTTCTTACTTCTAAATTTCTTCTATTTTACTTCTTTCTTTCTTCTTTCTTAATTCTTTCTTTCTTCTTTCTTACTTCTTTCTTGCTTCTTTATTACTTCTTTCTTACTTCTTTCTTCTTTCTTTCTTCTTTCATACTTCTTTCTTACTTCTTTCTTACTTCTTTCTTTCTTCTTTCTTACTTCTTTCTTTCTTCTTTCTTCTTTCTTTCTCGTTTCTTTCTTCATTCCTTCTTACTTCTTTCTTACTTCTTTCTTACTTCTTTCTTACTTCTTTCTTACTTCATTCTTACTTCTTTCTTCTATCTTTCTTTCTTCTTTCTTACTTCTTTTTTTCTTCTTTCTTACTTCTTTCTTTCTTCTTTCTTACTTCTTTCTAACTTATTTTTTCTTCTTTCTTACTTCTTTCTAACTTCTTTCCTACTTCTTTCTTACTTCTTTCTTCATTCCTTCTTACTTCTTTCTTACTTCTTTCTTACTTCTTTCTTTCTTCTTTCTTCTTTTTTCTTACTTCTTTCTTCATTCCTTCTTACTTCTTTCTTACTTCTTTCTTACTTCATTCTTACTTCTTTCTTACTTCTTTCTTACTTCTTTCTTACTTCTTTCTTACTTCTTTCTTCTATCTTTCTTTCTTCTTTCTTCTTTCTTTCTTCTTTCTTACTTCTTTCTTTCTTCTTTCTTACTTCTTTCTTTCTTCTTTCTTACTTCTTTCTAACTTCTTTCTTCTTTCTAAGTTCTTTTTTCTTCTTTCTTACTTCTTTATTACTTCTTTCTTACATCTTTCTTACTTCTTTCTTCTTTCTTTCTTACTTCTTTCTTACTTCTTTCTTACTTCTTTCTTTCTTCTTTCTTTCTTCTTTCTTTCTTATTTCTTTCTTCTTTCTTACTTCTTTCTTACTTCTTTCTTACTTCTTTCTTCTTTCTTTCTTCTTTCTTTCTTACTTCTTTCTCACTTCTTTCTTACTTCTTTCTTACTTCTTTCTTTCTTCTTTCTTTCTTCTTTCTTTCTTCTTTCTTACTTCTTTCTTCATTCCTTCTTACTTCTTTCTTTCTTCTTTCTTACTTCTTTCTTACTTCTTTCTTACTTCTTTCTTCTTTCTTTCTTACTCCTTTCTTATTTCTTTCTTACTTCTTTCTTACTTCTTTCTTACTTCTTTCTTCTTTCTTACTTCTTTCTTACTTCTTTCTTACTTCTTACTTTCTTACTTCTTTCTTACTTCTTTCGTACTTCTTTCTTACTTCTTTCTTTCTTCTTTCTTACTTCTTTCTTCATTCTTTCTTACTTCTTTCATACTTCTTTTTTTCTTCTTTCTTACTTCTTTCTTTCTTCTTTCTTACTTCTTTCTTACTTCTTTCTTACTTCTTTCTTACTACTTTCTTACTTCTTTCTTAATTCTTTCTTACTTCTTTCTTACTTCTTTCTTTCTTCTTTCTTACTCCTTTCTTAATTCTTTCTAACTTCATTCTAACTACTTTTTTCTTCTTTCTTACTTCTTTCTTACTTCTTCTTTCTTTCTTACATCTTTCTTACTTCTAAATTTCTTCTATTTTACTTCTTTCTTTCTTCTTTCTTAATTCTTTCTTTCTTCTTTCTTACTTCTTTCTTGCTTCTTTATTACTTCTTTCTTACTTCTTTCTTCTTTCTTTCTTCTTTCATACTTCTTTCTTACTTCTTTCTTACTTCTTTCTTTCTTCTTTCTTACTTCTTTCTTTCTTCTTTCTTCTTTCTTTCTCGTTTCTTTCTTCATTCCTTCTTACTTCTTTCTTACTTCTTTCTTACTTCTTTCTTACTTCTTTCTTACTTCATTCTTACTTCTTTCTTCTATCTTTCTTTCTTCTTTCTTACTTCTTTTTTTCTTCTTTCTTACTTCTTTCTTTCTTCTTTCTTACTTCTTTCTAACTTATTTTTTCTTCTTTCTTACTTCTTTCTTACTTCTTTCTTACTTCTTTCTTACTTCTTTCTTCTTTCTTTCTTCTTTCTTCTTTCTTTCTTCTTTCTTACTTCTTTCTTACTTCTTTCTTACTTCTTTCTTCTTTCTTTCTTCTTTCTTTCTTACTTCTTTCTCACTTCTTTCTTACTTCTTTCTTACTTCTTTCTTACTTCTTTCTTACTTCTTTCTTACTTCGTTCTTACTTCTTTCTTACTTCGTTCTTACTTCTTTCTTTCTTACTTCTTTCTTACTTCTTTCATACTTCTTTCTTTCTTCTTTCTTACTTCTTTCTTATTTCCTTCTTACTTCTTTCTTACTTCTTTCTTACTTCTTTCTTACTTCTTTCTTACTTCTTTCTTCTTTCTTACTTCTTTCTTACTTCTTTCTTACCTCTTTCTAACTTCTTTCTTACTTCGTTCTTACTTCGTTCTTACTTCTTTCTTTCTTACTTCTTTCTTACTTCTTTCATACTTCTTTCTTTCTTCTTTCTTACTTCTTTCTTCATTCCTTCTTACTTCTTTCTTTCTTCTTTCTTACTTCTTTCTTACTTCTTTCTTACTTCTTTCTTTCTTACTTCTTTCTTACTTCTTTATTACTTCTTTCTAACTTCTTTTTTCTTTTCTTTCTTCTTTCTTACTTCTTTCTTTCTTCTTTCTTACTTCTTTCTTTCTTCTTTCTTACTTCTTTCTTTCTTCTTTCTTACTTCTTTCTAACTTCTTTCTTCTTTCTAAGTTCTTTTTTCTTCTTTCTTACTTCTTTATTACTTCTTTCTTACATCTTTCTTACTTCTTTCTTCTTTCTTTCTTACTTCTTTCTTACTTCTTTCTTACTTCTTTCTTCATTCTTTCTTACTTCTTTCTTACTTCTTTTTTTCTTCTTTCTTTCTTCTTTCTTACTTCTTTCTTACTTCTTTCTTACTTCTTTCTTACTTCTTTCTTACTTCTTTCTTACTTCTTTCTTACTTCTTTCTTAATTCTTTCTTACTTCTTTCTTGCTTCTTTCTTTCTTCTTTCTTACTCCTTTCTTAATTCTTTCTTACTTCATTCTAACTACTTTTTTCTTCTTTCTTACTTCTTTCTTACTTCTTTCTCTTTCTTTCTTACATCTTTCTTACTTTTAACTTTCTTCTATTTTACTTCTTTCTTTCTTCTTTCTTAATTCTTTCTTTCTTCTTTCTTACTTCTTTCTTTCTTCTTTCTTACTTCTTTCTAACTTATTTTTTCTTCTTTCTTACTTCTTTCTTACTTCTTTCTTACTTCTTTCTTACTTCTTTCTTCTTTCTTTCTTCTTTCTTCTTTCTTTCTTCTTTCTTACTTCTTTCTTACTTCTTTCTTACTTCTTTCTTTCTTCTTTCTTACTTCTTTCTAACTTCTTTCTTCTTTCTAAGTTCTTTTTTCTTCTTTCTTACTTCTTTATTACTTCTTTCTTACATCTTTCTTACTTCTTTCTTCTTTCTTTCTTACTTCTTTCTTACTTCTTTCTTACTTCTTTCTTTCTTCTTTCTTTCTTCTTTCTTTCTTCTTTCTTTCTTCTTTCTTACTTCTTTCTTACTTCTTTCTTACTTCTTTCTTCTTTCTTTCTTCTTTCTTTCTTACTTCTTTCTCACTTCTTTCTTACTTCTTTCTTACTTCTTTCTTTCTTCTTTCTTTCTTCTTTCTTTCTTCTTTCTTACTTCTTTCTTCATTCCTTCTTACTTATTTCTTTCTTCTTTCTTACTTCTTTCTTACTTCTTTCTTACTTCTTTCTTTCTTACTTCTTTCTTACTTCTTTATTACTTCTTTCTAACTTCTTTTTTCTTTTCTTTCTTCTTTCTTAATTCTTTCTTACTTCTTTCTTACTTCTTTCTTCTTTCTTTCTTACTCCTTTCTTATTTCTTTCTTACTTCTTTCTTACTTCTTTCTTACTTCTTTCTTCTTTCTTACTTCTTTCTTACTTCTTTCTTACTTCTTACTTTCTTACTTCTTTCTTACTTCTTTCGTACTTCTTTCTTACTTCTTTCTTACTTCTTTCTTTCTTCTTTCTTACTTCTTTCTTCATTCTTTCTTACTTCTTTCATACTTCTTTTTTTCTTCTTTCTTACTTCTTTCTTTCTTCTTTCTTACTTCTTTCTTACTTCTTTCTTACTTCTTTCTTACTTCTTTCTTACTTCTTTCTTACTTCTTTCTTACTTCTTTCTTGATTCTTTCTTACTTCTTTCTTACTTCTTTCTTTCTTCTTTCTTACTCCTTTCTTAATTCTTTCTAACTTCATTCTAACTACTTTTTTCTTCTTTCTTACTTCTTTCTTACTTCTTTCTTCTTTCTTTCTTACATCTTTCTTACTTCTAAATTTCTTCTATTTTACTTCTTTCTTTCTTCTTTCTTAATTCTTTCTTTCTTCTTTCTTACTTCTTTCTTGCTTCTTTATTACTTCTTTCTTACTTCTTTCTTCTTTCTTTCTTCTTTCTTACTTCTTTCTTACTTCTTTCTTACTTCTTTCTTACTTCTTTCTTACTTCTTTCTTACTTCTTTCTTAATTCTTTCTTACTTCTTTCTTACTTCTTTCTTTCTTCTTTCTTACTCCTTTCTTAATTCTTTCTAACTTCATTCTAACTACTTTTTTCTTCTTTCTTACTTCTTTCTTACTTCTTTCTTCTTTCTTTCTTACATCTTTCTTACTTCTAAATTTCTTCTATTTTACTTCTTTCTTTCTTCTTTCTTAATTCTTTCTTTCTTCTTTCTTACTTCTTTCTTGCTTCTTTATTACTTCTTTCTTACTTCTTTCTTCTTTCTTTCTTCTTTCTTACTTCTTTCTTACTTCTTTCTTTCTTCTTTCTTACTTCTTTCTTTCTTCTTTCTTCTTTCTTTCTTGTTTCTTTCTTCATTCCTTCTTACTTCTTTCTTACTTCTTTCTTACTTCTTTCTTACTTCTTTCTTACTTCATTCTTACTTCTTTCTTCTATCTTTCTTTCTTCTTTCTTACTTCTTTTTTTCTTCTTTCTTACTTCTTTCTTTCTTCTTTCTTACTTCTTTCTAACTCTTTTTTTTTCTTCTTTCTTACTTCTTTCTTACTTCTTTCTTACTTCTTTCTTACTTCTTTCTTCTTTCTTTCTTCTTTCTTCTTTCTTTCTTCTTTCTTACTTCTTTCTTACTTCTTTCTTACTTCTTTCTTCTTTCTTTCTTCTTTCTTTCTTACTTCTTTCTCACTTCTTTCTTACTTCTTTCTTACTTCTTTCTTACTTCTTTCTTACTTCTTTCTTACTTCTTTCTTACTTCTTTCTTACTTCGTTCTTACTTCTTTCTTTCTTACTTCTTTCTTACTTCTTTCATACTTCTTTCTTTCTTCTTTCTTACTTCTTTCTTATTTCCTTCTTACTTCTTTCTTACTTCTTTCTTACTTCTTTCTTACTTCTTTCTTACTTCTTTCTCCTTTCTTACTTCTTTCTTACTTCTTTCTTACTTCTTTCTAACTTCTTTCTTACTTCGTTCTTACTTCGTTCTTACTTCCTTCTTTCTTACTTCTTTCTTACTTCTTTCATACTTCTTTCTTTCTTCTTTCTTACTTCTTTCTTCATTCCTTCTTACTTCTTTCTTTCTTCTTTCTTACTTCTTTCTTACTTCTTTCTTACTTCTTTCTTTCTTACTTCTTTCTTACTTCTTTATTACTTCTTTCTAACTTCTTTTTTCTTTTCTTTCTTCTTTCTTACTTCTTTCTTACTTCTTTCTTAACTTCTTTCCTACTTCTTTCTTCTTTCTTACTTCTTTCTTACTTCTTTCTTCTTTCTTACTTCTTTCTTACTTCTTTCTTACTTCTTACTTTCTTACTTCTTTCTTACTTCTTTCGTACTTCTTTCTTACTTCTTTCTTACTTCTTTCTTTCTTCTTTCTTACTTCTTTCTTCATTCTTTCTTACTTCTTTCTTACTTCTTTTTTTCTTCTTTCTTACTTCTTTCTTTCTTCTTTCTTACTTCTTTCTTACTTCTTTCTTACTTCTTTCTTACTTCTTTCTTACTTCTTTCTTACTTCTTTCTTACTTCTTTCTTTCTTCTTTCTTACTCCTTTCTTAATTCTTTCTTACTTCATTCTAACTACTTTTTTCTTCTTTCTTACTTCTTTCTTACTTCTTTCTTCTTTCTTTCTTACATCTTTCTTACTTTTAACTTTCTTCTATTTTACTTCTTTCTTTCTTCTTTCTTAATTCTTTCTTTCTTCTTTCTTACTTCTTTCTAAGTTATTTTTTCTTCTTTCTTACTTCTTTCTTACTTCTTTCTTACTTCTTTCTTACTTCTTTCTTAATTCTTTCTTCTTTCTTTCTTCTTTCTTCTTTCTTTCTTCTTTCTTACTTCTTTCTTACTTCTTTCTTACTTCTTTCTTGCTTCTTTATTACTTCTTTCTTACTTCTTTCTTCTTTCTTTCTTCTTTCTTACTTCTTTCTTTCTTCTTTCTTCTTTCTTTCTTGTTTCTTTCTTCATTCCTTCTTACTTCTTTCTTACTTCTTTCTTACTTCTTTCTTACTTCTTTCTTACTTCATTCTTACTTCTTTCTTCTATCTTTCTTTCTTCTTTTTTACTTCTTTTTTTCTTCTTTCTTACTTCTTTCTTTCTTCTTTCTTACTTCTTTCTATCTTATTTTTTCTTCTTTCTTACTTCTTTCTTACTTCTTTCTTACTTCTTTCTTACTTCTTTCTTCTTTCTTTCTTCTTTCTTCTTTCTTTCTTCTTTCTTACTTCTTTCTTACTTCTTTCTTACTTCTTTCTTCTTTCTTTCTTCTTTCTTTCTTACTTCTTTCTCACTTCTTTCTTACTTCTTTCTTACTTCTTTCTTTCTTACTTCTTTCTTACTTCTTTCTTACTTATTTCTTACTTCTTTCTAACTTCTTTCTTACTTCTTTCTTACTTCTTTCTCACTTCTTTCTTACTTCTTTCTTACTTCTTTCTTTCTTCTTTCTTTCTTCTTTCTTTCTTCTTTCTTACTTCTTTCTTCATTCCTTCTTACTTCTTTCTTTCTTCTTTCTTACTTCTTTCTTACTTCTTTCTTACTTCTTTCTTTCTTACTTCTTTCTTACTTCTTTATTACTTCTTTCTAACTTCTTTTTTCTTTTCTTTCTTCTTTCTTACTTCTTTCTTACTTCTTTCTTACTTCTTTCTTACTTCTTTCTTCTTTCTTTCTTACTCCTTTCTTATTTCTTTCTTACTTCTTTCTTACTTCTTTCTTACTTCTTTCTTCTTTCTTACTTCTTTCTTACTTCTTTCTTACTTCTTACTTTCTTACTTCTTTCTTACTTCTTTCGTACTTCTTTCTTACTTCTTTCTTACTTCTTTCTTTCTTCTTTCTTACTTCTTTCTTCATTCTTTCTTACTTCTTTCTTACTTCTTTTTTTCTTCTTTCTTACTTCTTTCTTTCTTCTTTCTTACTTCTTTCTTACTTCTTTCTTACTTCTTTCTTACTTCTTTCTTACTTCTTTCTTACTTCTTTCTTACTTCTTTCTTAATTCTTTCTTACTTCTTTCTTACTTCTTTCTTTCTTCTTTCTTACTCCTTTCTTAATTCTTTCTTCCTTCATTCTAACTACTTTTTTCTTCTTTCTTACTTCTTTCTTACTTCTTTCTTCTTTCTTTCTTACATCTTTCTTACTTTTAACTTTCTTCTATTTTACTTCTTTCTTTCTTCTTTCTTAATTCTTTCTTTCTTCTTTCTTACTTCTTTCTTTCTTCTTTCTTACTTCTTTCTAACTTATTTTTTCTTCTTTCTTACTTCTTTCTTACTTCTTTCTTACTTCTTTCTTACTTCTTTCTTCTTTCTTTCTTCTTTCTTCTTTCTTTCTTCTTTCTTACTTCTTTCTTACTTCTTTCTTACTTCTTTCTTGCTTCTTTATTACTTCTTTCTTACTTCTTTCTTCTTTCTTTCTTCTTTCTTACTTCTTTCTTACTTCTTTCTTACTTCTTTCTTTCTTCTTTCTTACTTCTTTCTTTCTTCTTTCTTCTTTCTTTCTTGTTTCTTTCTTCATTCCTTCTTACTTCTTTCTTACTTCTTTCTTACTTCTTTCTTACTTCTTTCTTACTTCATTCTTACTTCTTTCTTCTATCTTTATTTCTTCTTTCTTACTTCTTTTTTTCTTCTTTCTTACTTCTTTCTTTCTTCTTTCTTACTTCTTTCTAACTTATTTTTTCTTCTTTCTTACTTCTTTCTTACTTCTTTCTTACTTCTTTCTTACTTCTTTCTTCTTTCTTTCTTCTTTCTTCTTTCTTTCTTCTTTCTTACTTCTTTCTTACTTCTTTCTTACTTCTTTCTTCTTTCTTTCTTCTTTCTTTCTTACTTCTTTCTCACTTCTTTCTTACTTCTTTCTTACTTCTTTCTTACTTCTTTCTTCATTCCTTCTTCCTTCTTTCTTACTTCTTTCTTACTTCTTTCTTACTTCTTTCTTACTTCTTTCTTACTTCTTTTTTTCTTCTTTCTTACTTCTTTCATACTTCTTTCTTACTTCTTTCTTTCTTCTTTTTTCTTCTTTCTTACTTCTTTCTTTATCCTTTCTTAATTCTTTCTTACTTCTTTCTTACTTCTTTCTTCTTTCTTTCTTCTTTTTTTCTTCTTTCTTGCTTCTTTCTTACTTCTTTCTTACTTCTTTCTTTCTTCTTTTTTCTTCTTTCTTACTTCTTTCTTACTTCTTTCTTTCTTCTTTCTTTCTTCTTTCTTTCTTACCTCTTTCTTACTTCTTTCTAACTTCTTTCTTACTTATTTCTTACTTCTTTCTTACTTCTTTCTAACTTCTTTCTTACTTCTTTCTTACTTCTTTCTAACTTCTTTCTTACTTCTTTCTTACTTCTTTCTTACTTCTTTCTTTCTTACTTCTTTCTTACTTCTTTCATACTTCTTTCTTCTTTCTTACGTCTTTCTTCTTTCTTTCTTACTTCTTTCTTACTTCTTTCTTACTTTTTTCTTACTTCTTTCTTACTTCTTTCTTACTTCTTTCTAACTTCTTTCCTAATTCTTTCTTACTTCTTTCTTCATTCCTTCTTACTGCTTTCTTACTTCTTTCTTACTTCTTTCTTACTTCTTTCTTTCTTCTTTCTTCTTTTTTCTTACTTCTTTCTTCATTCCTTCTTACTTCTTTCTTACTTCTTTCTTACTTCTTTCTTACTTCATTCTTACTTCTTTCTTACTTCTTTCTTACTTCTTTCTTTCTTCTTTCTTACTTCTTTCTTTCTTCTTTCTTCTTTCTTTCTTGTTTCTTTCTTCATTCCTTCTTACTTCTTTCTTACTTCTTTCTTACTTCTTTCTTACTTCTTTCTTACTTCATTCTTACTTCTTTCTTCTATCTTTCTTTCTTCTTTCTTACTTCTTTTTTTCTTCTTTCTTACTTCTTTCTTTCTTCTTTCTTACTTCTTTCTAACTCTTTTTTTTTCTTCTTTCTTACTTCTTTCTTACTTCTTTCTTACTTCTTTCTTACTTCTTTCTTCTTTCTTTCTTCTTTCTTCTTTCTTTCTTCTTTCTTACTTCTTTCTTACTTCTTTCTTACTTCTTTCTTCTTTCTTTCTTCTTTCTTTCTTACTTCTTTCTCACTTCTTTCTTACTTCTTTCTTACTTCTTTCTTACTTCTTTCTTACTTCTTTCTTACTTCTTTCTTACTTCTTTCTTACTTCGTTCTTACTTCTTTCTTTCTTACTTCTTTCTTACTTCTTTCATACTTCTTTCTTTCTTCTTTCTTACTTCTTTCTTATTTCCTTCTTACTTCTTTCTTACTTCTTTCTTACTTCTTTCTTACTTCTTTCTTACTTCTTTCTCCTTTCTTACTTCTTTCTTACTTCTTTCTTACTTCTTTCTAACTTCTTTCTTACTTCGTTCTTACTTCGTTCTTACTTCTTTCTTTCTTACTTCTTTCTTACTTCTTTCATACTTCTTTCTTTCTTCTTTCTTACTTCTTTCTTCATTCCTTCTTACTTCTTTCTTTCTTCTTTCTTACTTCTTTCTTACTTCTTTCTTACTTCTTTCTTTCTTACTTCTTTCTTACTTCTTTATTACTTCTTTCTAACTTCTTTTTTCTTTTCTTTCTTCTTTCTTACTTCTTTCTTACTTCTTTCTTAACTTCTTTCCTACTTCTTTCTTCTTTCTTACTTCTTTCTTACTTCTTTCTTCTTTCTTACTTCTTTCTTACTTCTTTCTTACTTCTTACTTTCTTACTTCTTTCTTACTTCTTTCGTACTTCTTTCTTACTTCTTTCTTACTTCTTTCTTTCTTCTTTCTTACTTCTTTCTTCATTCTTTCTTACTTCTTTCTTACTTCTTTTTTTCTTCTTTCTTACTTCTTTCTTTCTTCTTTCTTACTTCTTTCTTACTTCTTTCTTACTTCTTTCTTACTTCTTTCTTACTTCTTTCTTACTTCTTTCTTACTTCTTTCTTTCTTCTTTCTTACTCCTTTCTTAATTCTTTCTTACTTCATTCTAACTACTTTTTTCTTCTTTCTTACTTCTTTCTTACTTCTTTCTTCTTTCTTTCTTACATCTTTCTTACTTTTAACTTTCTTCTATTTTACTTCTTTCTTTCTTCTTTCTTAATTCTTTCTTTCTTCTTTCTTACTTCTTTCTAAGTTATTTTTTCTTCTTTCTTACTTCTTTCTTACTTCTTTCTTACTTCTTTCTTACTTCTTTCTTAATTCTTTCTTCTTTCTTTCTTCTTTCTTCTTTCTTTCTTCTTTCTTACTTCTTTCTTACTTCTTTCTTACTTCTTTCTTGCTTCTTTATTACTTCTTTCTTACTTCTTTCTTCTTTCTTTCTTCTTTCTTACTTCTTTCTTTCTTCTTTCTTCTTTCTTTCTTGTTTCTTTCTTCATTCCTTCTTACTTCTTTCTTACTTCTTTCTTACTTCTTTCTTACTTCTTTCTTACTTCATTCTTACTTCTTTCTTCTATCTTTCTTTCTTCTTTTTTACTTCTTTTTTTCTTCTTTCTTACTTCTTTCTTTCTTCTTTCTTACTTCTTTCTATCTTATTTTTTCTTCTTTCTTACTTCTTTCTTACTTCTTTCTTACTTCTTTCTTACTTCTTTCTTCTTTCTTTCTTCTTTCTTCTTTCTTTCTTCTTTCTTACTTCTTTCTTACTTCTTTCTTACTTCTTTCTTCTTTCTTTCTTCTTTCTTTCTTACTTCTTTCTCACTTCTTTCTTACTTCTTTCTTACTTCTTTCTTTCTTACTTCTTTCTTACTTCTTTCTTACTTATTTCTTACTTCTTTCTAACTTCTTTCTTACTTCTTTCTTACTTCTTTCTCACTTCTTTCTTACTTCTTTCTTACTTCTTTCTTTCTTCTTTCTTTCTTCTTTCTTTCTTCTTTCTTACTTCTTTCTTCATTCCTTCTTACTTCTTTCTTTCTTCTTTCTTACTTCTTTCTTACTTCTTTCTTACTTCTTTCTTTCTTACTTCTTTCTTACTTCTTTATTACTTCTTTCTAACTTCTTTTTTCTTTTCTTTCTTCTTTCTTACTTCTTTCTTACTTCTTTCTTACTTCTTTCTTACTTCTTTCTTCTTTCTTTCTTACTCCTTTCTTATTTCTTTCTTACTTCTTTCTTACTTCTTTCTTACTTCTTTCTTCTTTCTTACTTCTTTCTTACTTCTTTCTTACTTCTTACTTTCTTACTTCTTTCTTACTTCTTTCGTACTTCTTTCTTACTTCTTTCTTACTTCTTTCTTTCTTCTTTCTTACTTCTTTCTTCATTCTTTCTTACTTCTTTCTTACTTCTTTTTTTCTTCTTTCTTACTTCTTTCTTTCTTCTTTCTTACTTCTTTCTTACTTCTTTCTTACTTCTTTCTTACTTCTTTCTTACTTCTTTCTTACTTCTTTCTTACTTCTTTCTTAATTCTTTCTTACTTCTTTCTTACTTCTTTCTTTCTTCTTTCTTACTCCTTTCTTAATTCTTTCTTCCTTCATTCTAACTACTTTTTTCTTCTTTCTTACTTCTTTCTTACTTCTTTCTTCTTTCTTTCTTACATCTTTCTTACTTTTAACTTTCTTCTATTTTACTTCTTTCTTTCTTCTTTCTTAATTCTTTCTTTCTTCTTTCTTACTTCTTTCTTTCTTCTTTCTTACTTCTTTCTAACTTATTTTTTCTTCTTTCTTACTTCTTTCTTACTTCTTTCTTACTTCTTTCTTACTTCTTTCTTCTTTCTTTCTTCTTTCTTCTTTCTTTCTTCTTTCTTACTTCTTTCTTACTTCTTTCTTACTTCTTTCTTGCTTCTTTATTACTTCTTTCTTACTTCTTTCTTCTTTCTTTCTTCTTTCTTACTTCTTTCTTACTTCTTTCTTACTTCTTTCTTTCTTCTTTCTTACTTCTTTCTTTCTTCTTTCTTCTTTCTTTCTTGTTTCTTTCTTCATTCCTTCTTACTTCTTTCTTACTTCTTTCTTACTTCTTTCTTACTTCTTTCTTACTTCATTCTTACTTCTTTCTTCTATCTTTATTTCTTCTTTCTTACTTCTTTTTTTCTTCTTTCTTACTTCTTTCTTTCTTCTTTCTTACTTCTTTCTAACTTATTTTTTCTTCTTTCTTACTTCTTTCTTACTTCTTTCTTACTTCTTTCTTACTTCTTTCTTCTTTCTTTCTTCTTTCTTCTTTCTTTCTTCTTTCTTACTTCTTTCTTACTTCTTTCTTACTTCTTTCTTCTTTCTTTCTTCTTTCTTTCTTACTTCTTTCTCACTTCTTTCTTACTTCTTTCTTACTTCTTTCTTACTTCTTTCTTCATTCCTTCTTCCTTCTTTCTTACTTCTTTCTTACTTCTTTCTTACTTCTTTCTTACTTCTTTCTTACTTCTTTTTTTCTTCTTTCTTACTTCTTTCATACTTCTTTCTTACTTCTTTCTTTCTTCTTTTTTCTTCTTTCTTACTTCTTTCTTTATCCTTTCTTAATTCTTTCTTACTTCTTTCTTACTTCTTTCTTCTTTCTTTCTTCTTTTTTTCTTCTTTCTTGCTTCTTTCTTACTTCTTTCTTACTTCTTTCTTTCTTCTTTTTTCTTCTTTCTTACTTCTTTCTTACTTCTTTCTTTCTTCTTTCTTTCTTCTTTCTTTCTTACCTCTTTCTTACTTCTTTCTAACTTCTTTCTTACTTATTTCTTACTTCTTTCTTACTTCTTTCTAACTTCTTTCTTACTTCTTTCTTACTTCTTTCTAACTTCTTTCTTACTTCTTTCTTACTTCTTTCTTACTTCTTTCTTTCTTACTTCTTTCTTACTTCTTTCATACTTCTTTCTTCTTTCTTACGTCTTTCTTCTTTCTTTCTTACTTCTTTCTTACTTCTTTCTTACTTTTTTCTTACTTCTTTCTTACTTCTTTCTTACTTCTTTCTAACTTCTTTCCTAATTCTTTCTTACTTCTTTCTTCATTCCTTCTTACTGCTTTCTTACTTCTTTCTTACTTCTTTCTTACTTCTTTCTTTCTTCTTTCTTCTTTTTTCTTACTTCTTTCTTCATTCCTTCTTACTTCTTTCTTACTTCTTTCTTACTTCTTTCTTACTTCATTCTTACTTCTTTCTTACTTCTTTCTTACTTCTTTCTTACTTCTTTATTACTTCTTTCTTACTTCTTTCTTCTATCTTTCTTTCTTCTTTCTTACTTCTTTCTTTCTTCTTTCTTACTTCTTTCTTTCTTCTTTCTTACTTCTTTCTAACTTCTTTCTTCTTTCTAAGTTCTTTTTTCTTCTTTCTTACTTCTTTCTTACTTCTTTCTTACATCTTTCTTACTTCTTTCTTCTTTCTTTCTTACTTCTTTCTTACTTCTTCCTTACTTCTTTCTTTCTTCTTTCTTTCTTCTTTCTTTCTTCTTTCTTTCTTCTTTCTTACTTCTTTCTTTCTTCTTTCTTACTTCTTTCTTCATTCTTTCTTACTTCTTTCATACTTCTTTTTTTCTTCTTTCTTACTTCTTTCTTTCTTCTTTCTTACTTCTTTCTTACTTCTTTCTTACTTCTTTCTTACTTCTTTCTTACTTCTTTCTTACTTCTTTCTTACTTCTTTCTTACTTCTTTCTTAATTCTTTCTTACTTCTTTCTTACTTCTTTCTTTCTTCTTTCTTACTCCTTTCTTAATTCTTTCTAACTTCATTCTAACTACTTTTTTCTTCTTTCTTACTTCTTTCTTACTTCTTTCTTCTTTCTTTCTTACATCTTTCTTACTTCTAAATTTCTTCTATTTTACTTCTTTCTTTCTTCTTTCTTAATTCTTTCTTTCTTCTTTCTTACTTCTTTCTTGCTTCTTTATTACTTCTTTCTTACTTCTTTCTTCTTTCTTTCTTCTTTCTTACTTCTTTCTTACTTCTTTCTTACTTCTTTCTTTCTTCTTTCTTACTTCTTTCTTTCTTCTTTCTTCTTTCTTTCTTGTTTCTTTCTTCATTCCTTCTTACTTCTTTCTTACTTCTTTCTTACTTCTTTCTTACTTCTTTCTTACTTCATTCTTACTTCTTTCTTCTATCTTTCTTTCTTCTTTCTTACTTCTTTTTTTCTTCTTTCTTACTTCTTTCTTTCTTCTTTCTTACTTCTTTCTAAATTATTTTTTCTTCTTTCTTACTTCTTTCTTACTTCTTTCTTACTTCTTTCTTCTTTCTTTCTTCTTTCTTTCTTACTTCTTTCTCACTTCTTTCTTACTTCTTTCTTACTTCTTTCTTACTTCTTTCTGACTTCTTTCTTACTTCTTTCTTACTTCTTTCTTACTTCGTTCTTACTTCTTTCTTTCTTACTTCTTTCTTACTTCTTTCATACTTCTTTCTTTCTTCTTTCTTACTTCTTTCTTATTTCCTTCTTACTTCTTTCTTACTTCTTTCTTACTTCTTTCTTACTTCTTTCTTACTTCTTTCTTCTTTCTTACTTCTTTCTTACTTCTTTCTTACTTCTTTCTAACTTCTTTCTTACTTCGTTCTTACTTCGTTCTTACTTCTTTCTTTCTTACTTCTTTCTTACTTCTTTCATACTTCTTTCTTTCTTCTTTCTTACTTCTTTCTTCATTCCTTCTTACTTCTTTCTTTCTTCTTTCTTACTTCTTTCTTACTTCTTTCTTACTTCTTTCTTTCTTACTTTTTTCTTACTTCTTTATTACTTCTTTCTAACTTCTTTTTTCTTTTCTTTCTTCTTTCTTACTTCTTTCTTACTTCTTTCTTACTTCTTTCTTACTTCTTTCTTCTTTCTTACTTCTTTCTTACTTCTTTCTTCTTTCTTACTTCTTTCTTACTTCTTTCTTACTTCTTACTTTCTTACTTCTTTCTTACTTCTTTCGTACTTCTTTCTTACTTCTTTCTTACTTCTTTCTTTCTTCTTTCTTACTTCTTTCTTCATTCTTTCTTACTTCTTTCTTACTTCTTTTTTTCTTCTTTCTTACTTCTTTCTTTCTTCTTTCTTACTTCTTTCTTACTTCTTTCTTACTTCTTTCTTACTTCTTTCTTACTTCTTTCTTACTACTTTCTTACTTCTTTCTTAATTCTTTCTTACTTCTTTCTTACTTCTTTCTTTCTTCTTTCTTACTCCTTTCTTAATTCTTTCTTACTTCATTCTAACTACTTTTTTCTTCTTTCTTACTTCTTTCTTACTTCTTTCTTCTTTCTTTCTTACATCTTTCTTACTTTTAACTTTCTTCTATTTTACTTCTTTCTTTCTTCTTTCTTAATTCTTTCTTTCTTCTTTCTTACTTCTTTCTTTCTTCTTTCTTACTTCTTTCTAACTTATTTTTTCTTCTTTCTTACTTCTTTCTTACTTCTTTCTTACTTCTTTCTTACTTCTTTCTTCTTTCTTTCTTCTTTCTTCTTTCTTTCTTCTTTCTTACTTCTTTCTTACTTCTTTCTTACTTCTTTCTTTCTTCTTTCTTACTTCTTTCTTACTTCTTTCTTTCTTCTTTCTTTCTTCTTTCTTTCTTCTTTCTTTCTTCTTTCTTACTTCTTTCTTACTTCTTTCTTACTTCTTTCTTCTTTCTTTCTTCTTTCTTTCTTACTTCTTTCTCACTTCTTTCTTACTTCTTTCTTACTTCTTTCTTTCTTCTTTCTTTCTTCTTTCTTTCTTCTTTCTTACTTCTTTCTTCATTCCTTCTTACTTCTTTCTTTCTTCTTTCTTACTTCTTTCTTACTTCTTTCTTACTTCTTTCTTTCTTACTTCTTTCTTACTTCTTTATTACTTCTTTCTAACTTCTTTTTTCTTTTCTTTCTTCTTTCTTACTTCTTTCTTACTTCTTTCTTACTTCTTTCTTCTTTCTTTCTTACTCCTTTCTTATTTCTTTCTTACTTCTTTCTTACTTCTTTCTTACTTCTTTCTTCTTTCTTACTTCTTTCTTACTTCTTTCTTACTTCTTACTTTCTTACTTCTTTCTTACTTCTTTCGTACTTCTTTCTTACTTCTTTCTTACTTCTTTCTTTCTTCTTTCTTACTTCTTTCTTCATTCTTTCTTACTTCTTTCATACTTCTTTTTTTCTTCTTTCTTACTTCTTTCTTTCTTCTTTCTTACTTCTTTCTTACTTCTTTCTTACTTCTTTCTTACTTCTTTCTTACTTCTTTCTTACTTCTTTCTTAATTCTTTCTTACTTCTTTCTTACTTCTTTCTTTCTTCTTTCTTACTCCTTTCTTAATTCTTTCTAACTTCATTCTAACTACTTTTTTCTTCTTTCTTACTTCTTTCTTACTTCTTTCTTCTTTCTTTCTTACATCTTTCTTACTTCTAAATTTCTTCTATTTTACTTCTTTCTTTCTTCTTTCTTAATTCTTTCTTCTTTCTTACTCCTTTCTTGCTTCTTTATTACTTCTTTCTTACTTCTTTCTTCTTTCTTTCTTCTTTCTTACTTCTTTCTTACTTCTTTCTTACTTCTTTCTTTCTTCTTTCTTACTTCTTTCTTTCTTCTTTCTTCTTTCTTTCTTGTTTCTTTCTTCATTCCTTCTTACTTCTTTCTTACTTCTTTCTTACTTCTTTCTTACTTCTTTCTTACTTCATTCTTACTTCTTTCTTCTATCTTTCTTTCTTCTTTCTTACTTCTTTTTTTCTTCTTTCTTACTTCTTTCTTTCTTCTTTCTTACTTCTTTCTAACTTATTTTTTCTTCTTTCTTACTTCTTTCTTACTTCTTTCTTACTTCTTTCTTACTTCTTTCTTCTTTCTTTCTTCTTTCTTCTTTCTTTCTTCTTTCTTACTTCTTTCTTGCTTCTTTCTTACTTCTTTCTTCTTTCTTTCTTCTTTCTTTCTTACTTCTTTCTCACTTCTTTCTTACTTCTTTCTTACTTCTTTCTTACTTCTTTCTTACTTCTTTCTTACTTCTTTCTTACTTCTTTCTTACTTCGTTCTTACTTCTTTCTTTCTTACTTCTTTCTTACTTCTTTCATACTTCTTTCTTTCTTCTTTCTTACTTCTTTCTTATTTCCTTCTTACTTCTTTCTTACTTCTTTCTTACTTCTTTCTTACTTCTTTCTTACTTCTTTCTCCTTTCTTACTTCTTTCTTACTTCTTTCTTACTTCTTTCTAACTTCTTTCTTACTTCGTTCTTACTTCGTTCTTACTTCTTTCTTTCTTACTTCTTTCTTACTTCTTTCATACTTCTTTCTTTCTTCTTTCTTACTTCTTTCTTCATTCCTTCTTACTTCTTTCTTTCTTCTTTCTTACTTCTTTCTTACTTCTTTCTTACTTCTTTCTTTCTTACTTCTTTCTTACTTCTTTATTACTTCTTTCTAACTTCTTTTTTCTTTTCTTTCTTCTTTCTTACTTCTTTCTTACTTCTTTCTTACTTCTTTCTTTCTTCTTTCTTCTTTCTTACTTCTTTCTTACTTCTTTCTTCTTTCTGACTTCTTTCTTACTTCTTTCTTACTTCTTACTTTCTTACTTCTTTCTTACTTCTTTCGTACTTCTTTCTTACTTCTTTCTTACATCTTTCTTTCTTCTTTCTTACTTCTTTCTTCATTCTTTCTTACTTCTTTCTTACTTCTTTTTTTCTTCTTTCTTACTTCTTTCTTTCTTCTTTCTTACTTCTTTCTTACTTCTTTCTTACTTCTTTCTTACTTCTTTCTTACTTCTTTCTTACTTCTTTCTTACTTCTTTCTTAATTCTTTTTACTTCTTTCTTACTTCTTTCTTTCTTCTTTCTTACTCCTTTCTTAATTCTTTCTTACTTCATTCTAACTACTTTTTTCTTCTTTCTTACTTCTTTCTTACTTCTTTCTTCTTTCTTTCTTACATCTTTCTTACTTTTAACTTTCTTCTATTTTACTTCTTTCTTTCTTCTTTCTTAATTCTTTCTTTCTTCTTTCTTACTTCTTTCTTTCTTCTTTCTTACTTCTTTCTAACTTATTTTTTCTTCTTTCTTACTTCTTTCTTACTTCTTTCTTACTTCTTTCTTACTTCTTTCTTCTTTCTTTCTTCTTTCTTCTTTCTTTCTTCTTTCTTACTTCTTTCTTACTTCTTTCTTACTTCTTTCTTGCTTCTTTATTAATTCTTTCTTACTTCTTTCTTCTTTCTTTCTTCTTTCTTACTTCTTTCTTACTTCTTTCTTACTTCTTTCTTTCTTCTTTCTTACTTCTTTCTTTCTTCTTTCTTCTTTCTTTCTTGTTTCTTTCTTCATTCCTTCTTACTTCTTTCTTACTTCTTTCTTACTTCTTTCTTACTTCTTTCTTACTTCATTCTTACTTCTTTCTTCTATCTTTCTTTCTTCTTTTTTACTTCTTTTTTTCTTCTTTTTACTTCTTTCTTTCTTCTTTCTTACTTCTTTCTAACTTATTTTTTCTTCTTTCTTACTTCTTTCTTACTTCTTTCTTACTTCTTTCTTACTTCTTTCTTCTTTCTTTCTTCTTTCTTTCTTTCTTTCTTCTTCTTCTTACTTCTTTCTTACTTCTTTCTTACTTCTTTCTTCTTTCTTTCTTTCTTTCTTACTTCTTTCTCACTTCTTTCTTACTTCTTTCTTACTTCTTTCTTACTTCTTTCTTCATTCCTTCTTCCTTCTTTCTTACTTCTTTCTTATTTCTTTCTTACTTCTTTCTTACTTCTTTCTTACTTCTTTTTTTCTTCTTTCTTACTTCTTTCATACTTCTTTCTTACTTCTTTCTTTCTTCTTTTTTCTTCTTTCTTACTTCTTTCTTTCTCCTTTCTTAATTCTTTCTTACTTCTTTCTTACTTCTTTCTTCTTTCTTTCTTCTTTCTTACTTCTTTCTTACTTCTTTCTTACTTCTTTCTTACTTCTTTCTTACTTCTTTCTTACTTCTTTTTTTCTTCTTTCTTCTTTCATAATTCTTTCTTACTTCTTTCTTTCTTCTTTTTTCTTCTTTCTTACTTCTTTCTTACTTCTTTCTTTCTTCTTTCTTTCTTCTTTCTTTCTTACCTCTTTCTTACTTCTTTCTTACTTCTTTCTTACTTCTTTCTTACTTATTTCTTACTTCTTTCTAACTTCTTTCTTACTTCTTTCTTACTTCTTTCTAACTTCTTTCTTACTTCTTTCTTACTTCTTTCTTACTTCTTTCTTTCTTACTTCTTTCTTACTTCTTTCATACTTCTTTCTTCTTTCTTACGTCTTTCTTCTTTCTTTCTTACTTCTTTCTTACTTCTTTCTTACTTTTTTCTTACTTCTTTCTTACTTCTTTCTTACTTCTTTCTAACTTCTTTCCTACTTCTTTCTTACTTCTTTCTTCATTGCTTCTTACTTCTTTCTTACTTCTTTCTTACTTCTTTCTTACTTCTTTCTTACTTCTTTCTTACTTATTTCTTACTTCTTTCTAACTTCTTTCTTACTTCTTTCTTACTTCTTTCTAACTTCTTTCTTACTTCTTTCTTACTTCTTTCTTACTTCTTTCTTTCTTACTTCTTTCTTACTTCTTTCATACTTCTTTCTTCTTTCTTACGTCTTTCTTCTTTCTTTCTTACTTCTTTCTTACTTCTTTCTTACTTTTTTCTTACTTCTTTCTTACTTCTTTCTTACTTCTTTCTAACTTCTTTCCTACTTCTTTCTTACTTCTTTCTTCATTCCTTCTTACTTCATTCTTACTTCTTTCTTACTTCATTCTTACTTCTTTCTTACTTCTTTCTTACTTCTTTCTTACTTTTTTCTTACTTCTTTCTTCTATCTTTCTTTCTTCTTTCTTACTTCTTTCTTTCTTCTTTCTTATTTCTTTCTTTCTTCTTTCTTACTTCTTTCTTTCTTCTTTCTTACTTCTTTCTAACTTCTTTCTTCTTTCTAAGTTCTTTTTTCTTCTTTCTTACTTCTTTATTACTTCTTTCTTACATCTTTCTTACTTCTTTCTTCTTTCTTTCTTACTTCTTTCTTACTTCTTTCTTACTTCTTTCTTTCTTCTTTCTTTCTTCTTTCTTTCTTCTTTCTTTCTTCTTTCTTACTTCTTTCTTACTTCTTTCTTCTTTCTTTCTTCTTTCTTTCTTACTTCTTTCTCACTTCTTTCTTACTTCTTTCTTACTTCTTTCTTTCTTCTTTCTTTCTTCTTTCTTTCTTCTTTCTTACTTCTTTCTTCATTCCTTCTTACTTCTTTCTTTCTTCTTTCTTACTTCTTTCTTACTTCTTTCTTACTTCTTTCTTTCTTACTTCTTTCTTACTTCTTTATTACTTCTTTCTAACTTCTTTTTTCTTTTCTTTCTTCTTTCTTACTTCTTTCTTACTTCTTTCTTACTTCTTTCTTCTTTCTTTCTTACTCCTTTCTTATTTCTTTCTTACTTCTTTCTTACTTCTTTCTTACTTCTTTCTTCTTTCTTACTTCTTTCTTACTTCTTTCTTACTTCTTTCTTACTTCTTACTTTCTTACTTCTTTCTTACTTCTTTCGTACTTCTTTCTTACTTCTTTCTTACTTCTTTCTTTCTTCTTTCTTACTTCTTTCTTCATTCTTTCTTACTTCTTTCATACTTCTTTTTTTCTTCTTTCTTACTTCTTTCTTTCTTCTTTCTTACTTCTTTCTTACTTCTTTCTTACTTCTTTCTTACTTCTTTCTTACTTCTTTCTTACTTCTTTCTTACTTCTTTCTTACTTCTTTCTTACTTCTTTCTTTCTTCTTTCTTACTTCTTTCTTTCTTCTTTCTTCTTTCTTTCTTGTTTCTTTCTTCATTCCTTCTTACTTCTTTCTTACTTCTTTCTTACTTCTTTCTTACTTCTTTCTTACTTCATTCTTACTTCTTTCTTCTATCTTTCTTTCTTCTTTCTTACTTCTTTCTTACTTCCTTCTTACTTCTTTCTTCTTTCTTTCTTCTTTCTTTCTTACTTCTTTCTCACTTCTTTCTTACTTCTTTCTTACTTCTTTCTTCATTCCTTCTTCCTTCTTTCTTCCTTCTTTCTTACTTCTTTCTTACTTCTTTCTTACTTCTTTCTTACTTCTTTCTTCTTTCTTTCTTCTTTCTTTCTTACTTCTTTCTCACTTCTTTCTTACTTCTTTCTTACTTCTTTCTTCATTCCTTCTTCCTTCTTTCTTACTTCTTTCTTACTTCTTTCTTACTTCTTTCTTACTTCTTTCTTACTTCTTTTTTTCTTCTTTCTTACTTCTTTCATACTTCTTTCTTACTTCTTTCTTTCTTCTTTTTTCTTCTTTCTTACTTCTTTCTTTCTCCTTTCTTAATTCTTTCTTACTTCTTTCTTCTTTCTTCTTTCTTTCTTCTTTCTTACTTCTTTCTTACTTCTTTCTTACTTCTTTCTTACTTCTTTCTTACTTCTTTCTTACTTCTTTCTAACTTCTTTCTTACTTCTTTCTTACTTCTTTCTAACTTCTTTCTTACTTCTTTCTTACTTCT